>NW_026294598.1:0-181998 GCF_007827085.1 Peromyscus californicus insignis
CCGTGGAAAGCATGATGCCAAACTTAGAGAATACCTTCTATTACCATATAGAGGTTCAGTGCTTTGCATTTAATTTTCACATGTAATATCCATTTATAATTAATTTTGTGGGGGGTTGTAAAAGGCATCCTGTGCATTGGATAGCACTCCCCACTAAGGTGTGATGTAGATGAATAGAATTGGTGATTTAAAGGATTTACTAATGCTTAGGAGATAGTAATTCACACAAAATAGAATTTAGAGGAGGGAGGACTGCCCCTAATACACGCCAATTATAAGTACATGCTAACCAGGTCTGATTAGAGTTTACAAGGGTAGGATATACATTATACGTTCATCAGGATTGTCCAGACATTTGGCTCCAAAACATCACAAAGCAGCCACTACAGATATATAACAAGCCACTAGGCCCAAACATATCAAAGAATTAAATTTTAACAAGCTGCTTATTGAGGCATTATAGGGTCACAAACCAACTTTAGAGGCCTGGCAGTGCCCCAATGTTCCAGTTTTCTTGAGATAAGCATAGTTCTGCCAGATGGGTAATATGACACCATGTGATATTTATTTTTAAATAAAAATACTGTTGTGTTAAGAGACCGGCCTTATCAAGCAATGATTTCTTTTAGGCCCTCAGTCAAGGAGGAGGAATATTCTTGGGAGAGCTAGCAATAGCATGGGGCCTAGGCCTTGAGAGCTTTACCCTAAGGTCCTGATAAACTTGACAATAAAACAGAGCTCCTTCCCTAAGATCAGGAATATGTTTGGGTGAACTACTAATGTTCTGGAACCAGACCTTTTATGGTGGGGTGGCTTCAGATCCCACATGGAACTGTGGTTATCAGTCCCAAGACCACTTGTGGGCTTACTCAGTAATGTTCCTCGAGATGCCCTGTGTTCCCCTTTATGGCACTGTTTGATTAGCCTCCACCTGAGTCTGTCCCATTGTATGATGGTTTCTGCTGACTTCATGGAAGTCATCTGTTCCCTTCCATTCCCCCCCGCCAAGAAGTAGTATACAAGATGCTATTTTCCTTAAGAAGCTTACATGACATAAAATATAGCTTGTGCAAGACCTCCTCAACCCAGCTCTTATCTTTACTACCTTCCACTTTTCCCATCATTCTCATCCTCTGTCAGCTTTAATGCCAGGCAAAATGTCACTAAAGAATAACTTGCTGTCTCAGGTGTCTGGTATGTTTAAGAAATAATTCTGGGAATATTTTTGCTATCTAACTCAACCATCTGCCCAAATGGCTAGACCTACAAGTTGCCTGTCTCTATTTACATTGTTGAAAGTGCAACCCAGAGCGTGAAGCTAAAAGACACAAGGATGAATTCACATGGTGAATGCCGAAATGTGTCAAGGCTGTCTCCTATTTAAGCATTTGCCAGAGATGGATGCACACTATCATTAAAGGTATTTTTCTTTATTCATATCCTAAGAGTGATTTCTCACTGTTAAGTCTACATTAATTCTAGGACAGCAGAATTTCCATCCTGTTAGAAAAATATTTTGGAGAGAAGCTCTTTTATGTTGACTAGGGTGTCCTTGATTCCATTCTCTTGCTCTCCAGGCCAATGATCTCACTGTTCTCTACACTACACCTTCAAAATACTTAAATTAAATGACTGTACCACCTAAGAGTTTTAAAATTATCCATTTGAGTCATGTAGTTGACTATCCAATGCAGTCACCAGAAAAGATTTCGCATGTGGAGCATTGCTTATGACTCCAGACCAAATAGTGGAAATAGTTTATTGTGCACACTCCAGGGGAAAGCAGGGTAGACAATCACCTGCTGGAGTCACTACTGTAAAAAAGACCTGTGTAGATGTAACCAACCATCTTATTAAATAAGAAGCACAGAGCCAATTCAGAGAAGAAAGCCAAGAGGTCAGAGCTAAGAGCCTCAACCTTCCTGCTTTAGCGATCCTCTTCAGCCAAGAGAGCTCTCCGAAAGGGAACCTACTTCTTGTGTGTTTGTCTTATATAGTCTTTCTGTTCTGCCTTCTCATTGGTTATAAACCCAAACATATGCCTGCCTCGTCATTGCCTGCCTGTAGAGACTTCCAGGTCTTCTATGGTTGGTATTGAGATTAAAGACGTGTGTCTCCAATGCTGGCTGTATTCTTGAACACACAGAGATCTACCTAGCTCTGTCTAGCAAGTGCTGGGATTAAAGGCATGCGCCACCACTACCACTCTCTTGCTATGGCTCTAATAGCTCTGACCCCCAGGCAACTTTATTTATTAACATACAATTAAAATCACATTTCAGTACAAGTTAAATACCACCATAGGCCTGATTATGGTAGCAAGAGTTGTTTTATAATTTCTCATCAAGTTTTAATTTATGTCACATGAATGGTCACAGACAATAATATTTTATAAAGATGGTGTGAATGTAGAGTTTCGGAAAATTAATCTTGAACCAATGAATACTGAATTTGCAATTAGGCAATTCTCTTATGCAGATCTGTCAAATACTGCTTGACATATTTATGTCAGAACTGAGAGGTTTGAGAAACAGGTTAATGACTATAACTCGACATGCCAATTATAGATCTCAGCAGCCAACATATACAAATTAGACAAGATCAATCTATCTCATATTAATGATCATCCCCTCCACTAGGGAATGGCCTATTCTTTTTCAAAATCAATATAGCATAAATTTTTTATCGTAAAAATACATTATTTATATTATTTTAAAGATTACTTATTGGTATCATTTTTAGTGGATTGCTGTTCTTATCTCTATTTGTTTCTGTTCTCCAATGTCTCTAGGTAATCTGTAGTTTTATTCCTTTTCTCTCAAGTGATGTTGAGTATTGATTTCTGTGTAGAGCAATGTCTCCTTTAGTTTAAGCTTTCCTCATTCTATGAAATTGAGAATTGCATTGAAGACCTAATCCTGCCTCTGCTGCCCAGTGCTGGGAAAAAAATTCCTCCAATTCCTTCCATTCTGGGCCTTGACTGGTCAGTGAGAAGAAAAAAAAATATACCAGTTAATGAGTAACCCCCAATCTCTCTTGCTTTTAGTGGAGAGTTATAAATGAACAGGGACCTGTGCAACAATTGAGTTCATTGATCATCTTTGAAGCTGGTGGAGTCACAGTTCAGAAAGGGAGAGACAGGTTGGGGGTTGACAGATTTCCTACTTCAAGAGTACTTGAGAATAGCTATGTGGAATTAGGTAATCAATTTTAGATGTTCAATAAATGTCCTGATTGGCCATTTCTTGGAGTCCTCTAGACAAGGGCAATCAAGAATCTGGATAAAGAACTGACATTATCATGAAACCAAATTGCTATAGTTACAGTAGTTTAATCAAAAAAGAAATATATATATATATATATAAAAAAATATATATGTAAATGCATATATATGTATATATGTATGTGTATATATACGTATAAACATATATACATATATATGTATATATTACACACACACCTATATATATGTGTGTAAAATGTAGCCATGCCTAATGGGACTATTGTTTTGCAGATTTTGGATATACACCCAGAAGATAAAGGCTTGAGAAATCTTTCATGTGTTCTAATACAAATCCGTAGACTCTGGAGCACATGGCCATTATGCCCATTTCAACTTTTCAAAATATATTTTTGAGATTTTACCTACATCATATCCACATCCTCTTTCCTGTCTCCAAGCCATACCATGATCACTCATTGTTTTCTAACTCATGGCCTGTTTTTCTTTAATGAGAGTTATGCAGTAACAACAGTTACTGTGTGAATGTGACCTTTTTTGGCTACACAATTTCCCAGCTATGATGAGGCAATGGGTTGCCTGCACTGCATGTTGAGTATATAATTAAATGTTCTCCCAAAGGAACCAGTGCTTTGGATGAGGAACAGGATATGCTCTAAGAGAGTAGAAGAATGTCTCAAAAAATGGAAACTTTCTAGACTAGGACCCTACCCCCTGGGCTGGAAGGGCAGAGCTGGAAGGATCTGTGCTTTCTGTGTCCTCCGATCTCTGATCACCCAGTAGGAGAGTTGCTGATATTTTGAGGCACAGCTGGGTGACCCTAGCCAAGGAAAGACTTATGGAATACTTTTCAACGAGTAAGAAGAGAGTGATAGATAGCTTGCAGATTCATTCCAGGATTATGTTCTGCTTCTGCTGTAAATAGTTGTAGGGAAGACCACCAGCTATGCCATGGTCAGGATAGGGTATTCCAAACAGGTCTGTTGAGCTGTTATGTCTATTGGTATTTGGATGGATGATGAGCCAGACCATGGTTCTGTTTGTCTATGTAGTGACCTGGGCAGTGGTCCTTATACTTTGAGCTTCACTGTGAATGGATTTCTTTGGTAGGGGGAGACTGCAGTCCTGGCATAGGAGGATGTGATTCCTGTAATATCACTGTCCAGTGTGTACTCACAGGCAAGCTTTTGGTGTGTAATTGGAAGACACATTAGAACACTGAAAGTCTGGTTTCTAAAAGTTCTGAATATTGCATTCCAATTTTAGGTTTCTCTCATAAATGTTTTCAGTATTTTAGAAACTGGTAGAAAGATGGTGATGTGGATTGTGTTTCAGCAGTACATTATCAGAACACTTCTCACTTTCTGATCCCACCAGATGCAATGGTGTGGTTCAGCAAAGTTTACTTCTAGGGGACAAAGGAGTTTGTGAGATACAGAGGTTTTTTTAGGTATGCACGGTGTTGGGTAGATAGATAGGATAGAATTCACATTTAGTGCCATAATCCGTGTGATATAAAACAGATTATAATTTATTCTTCTATGTTGCTTTGGGATTGGACATCAGTGCAGCTCACTTCCCTGAAACCACAAAGAGGCATAAGGGGCTACAGAGCCATAGCAAGAGATCACCTCCTTTTGCAAAGAGAGGCCTAGAACATGGGGCTTCTGCTTTTGTAAAAAATATCAGTAGCTTGAGGGTTAAAATCAATTGTTCAAGGGTCACTTTGAGTTAATTTTGTGGTAGTTGTGAAGTGTGTGCTTATTTACTTTCTATACACATAGAATCATAGGTAGCTGGGTAACATTGTTCAAGTTCACATTTTTCCTGGTTAATTTACCTTTGGTCTCTCATTTATTGTTGACTATATTTTTCTGGCTTTGTTTTTTGTTTTTCTCCCTATCCTCTATTTTTTCAAAATATTACTCTCATTCTTGATCACTGTAGCTTAGTAGTAAGTATAGAAATCATAATATGTCAACCTGTGTACAATTTTTTTTTCATAATCCCAGTGATCACTTTGAGTGTTTTCACTGTGAAAGCAGCTTTGT
This sequence comes from Peromyscus californicus insignis, assembly GCF_007827085.1. NCBI lineage: Eukaryota > Metazoa > Chordata > Mammalia > Rodentia > Cricetidae > Peromyscus > Peromyscus californicus. The sequence goes on from NW_026294598.1 coordinate 5,293, forward strand.
AATCAGTTATCTTATGGTAAATTATTGAGCATTGTTAATGGACTGTGTTCATTTTATGCTGTAAATTTACTATAGGCAACAACTTCAGTTTCATGCATCCATGTTCACAAGGATCATTTGTTTGCTTCTGTATTTATTTAGGTTGTTGTTTATATGTGAAAGACTTTTGGTTTATTGGATAAAACATGTTATGGTTGCCGGGCGGTGGTGGCGCACGCCTTTAATCCCAGCACTCGGGAGGCAGAGCCAGGCGGATCTCTGTGAGTTTGAGGCCAGCCTGGTCTCCAAAGTGAGTTCCAGGAAAGGCGCAAAGCTACACAGAGAAACCCTGTCTCGAAAAAACCAAAAAAAAAATGTTATGGTTTTAGCAGGTAGCTCAACACATATTCTTTTTGAGAATGACCTGAGTTCTGATACCAACATTTAAAGGTGAGAGGCTCATAGTTATCTACTAGTCCATATCCTGTATATGTATGGAAAACATTCTTCCTCATGCACAAACATATGCAAAAATTGCAGAAAAACACTTGTTTTCAAAACACTTATGACTTATAAAACAATTACAGCAAAACAAGTTTTTTTAGGTGTACACTGATACATTCAAAGTCTATTGTTTTTTTTTATTTTTTTTAAAGTCTTTATTTCTTCACTTTGATTCAGACTTAAAGGCAGTCATCAATCATATGGGAAAAATGGTGTCTAAGTGTTCCTAACAGACTTTCTTTTCTTTATCATTAAAGAATGAGATCCTTTTAGAAGTCAAACTATTTTCTATAAAATTAAAACATCAGAAAACTTGAAGTAAACTTCTCCAACATTGGTGGCACACCCTCCTCACACAACACATTTTCTATTTTTGGCAAAGGAGAAAAATACTGTACAGGATGTGGGCTGGTCAGTGATTTCTTGTAGATTGATTTTGATTAGAATCTTTTTGTTCTTATTTAGGGGACCATGATATATTTGTATTTATATTTTTCCATCTCGTTTTTTCTGTGGTGCCATCTATGTTGTTAGTTTGATTATCATCTCATTATATTGTTGTTTCTCTGGAAAATGATGGACCTTCAACAATTTTGTATTCTAAAAATTTCTTCTTATGAGTTCATTGTTTATTTGTTGGTTTGTAAATTTTTTGTGGAGATACAGTTTTAGTTTCATCTTTTTGATCTTAGAGGCTTGTCTCTTCCCATTTCCAGGGATATGTGTGGTTTCTGGTTGTTGCTATCTTCATGTTTCTGTTTTTGCTGCTTAAATGATTTATAAAATTAATACATTGGCTTTGGAACTTTAAACCTATATAAAATAACCATTTATTATTGTCTTTTTTTTCTTAATTAGCCTCAGCTGTAAGCATGACATCGCCTAGAGTCATCTGGGGGTACCTGAGTTGAGAGTGTACCTAGACAAAAATATCTTGTTGCTAAGTCTGAGAGAGATTCTGTTGATTTTGATTGATGTGGGAAGGCTCTTCCACTGAGTTGGTAATATATCTAAGAAAGTGGGCCTGGGTTGGATAAGTGAGCAAGCTTAGTATGAGACAGTGACAGAGCAAGAGAGAAAGCCAGAAAGCAATGCTTCTTTATATTTTCCCTTCATATATTAGCTTGAGTTTCTATTCTAAGCTCCCAAAAGGAGGGATTGTGGCCTACGGGTATTAACAAACACCAAAAAAACAACAACCAGAAAACAACAACAAAAAAACAAAAAACAAACAAACAAACAAAAAACCCAAACCAAAACTTGTTAATTTTCTGAGTTACTTTTGGTTAGAGAACTTAATCACACCAACAGAGAAGAAAGTTGGAATTAAAAAAAAAAAGTACCCAAATGTGATTTTCTGACTGCAAAGGACTTGAAATTGTTAGGCCTCTCCTTACTATCTTGAAAAGAATTATTTTGTTGTTTTGTCTTCTAGCCCAGGGAGGCCACTGATTCATGGCATCTTTCTTCCCAGCTTCTGAATGCTGGGGTAATATGTCATGTATTTCTATTAATAATAAATGGTTCGTGTTAAATCAGAAGGCCTGAGTTTACTGTTTCTTGTAGGGTTAGAAAGGAAAGTAGTTCAGCCAATAGAGCTATATAAGAGAGTCCACAGAGACTGAGGGCAATTGTTCACATCCATTGCTCCATTCACGCAATGAGGGAATGACATGAGGGATTTAAAAACAAATACTCAACAAGTTTAGGATAATGGTAATCATGTTTTTCTGCTTGTCAGGATAGCAAGAAGAGCTTATTCCAGCTTACTCAACACCATCTGAGTTACTCTGACTCATACCAGTTAGGAGATGGATCCTAGAAAATCTAATTTTCAATAAGAATTATTTAATGTTGGTATTTGCAATTTGCAGCCCTAGAGAGTTTCAGAGAAATAGGAACTCTCAAGTTAGTGTCATGTGGAATCTTCACATTAGAGTGATTATTTGCTAGTACATGTATTCTATATATTTTAAAGTTTAAGAATTCCCCATCACTTGCCTATACTAATGGATGGTATTATAATTTGTATATCTAGAGTTGCCAACTTTGTCCTGTGACAAAGGTATCTATCTAATGTTTAGCACTAGAGAACTTTCAAACTGGTGTTAACAGGTTCATAGACCAGTGGTTATAGGGAATTTTGTTAATTGTAGCCACTATTGCTTTAGATAAAATAATATTATCACTAAAATCTCCCCAATCATGAAATTCACCTAAGATGGTTCAGTAGTAAACCTGAGTTATTTCTTGTTTGTTCAAAAAGCTATCACACAAGACAATATATTTGCATTGACTTTAGGTGCCTGCAATTATTTTATATAAAGTTTATTTACATGTATTAATGAGATATTGAGATGACTTATCAAGTCATAGCACATTGCTGTACACGTGCAATAAGCCTGTTCCTGGGAACACATGATAGAGAGAACCAAGTCCTCAAAGTTGTTAATTGGCCACTGTATGTGAGGTCTAGCATGTATGTGCACTACACGTCCAACAGACACCCACATCACACATACCTCTTTCTTTCACATGCACACACGTATACAAATAGATGCACAATATACATATAAACATGCACACCACACAAAAATACACACACTGCACTCAAAACACAAACTATATACACAAACACAAAAACACACATTCACACAAATATGTGCACAAACATAAAGACACACAAACATATACAGAGACAAAGATCGCATAAACCACACACACCACACAAACACATACACACAAACATGTGAACACACTTCACACAAAAAGACATACACAGACAAATATATACACATACACCCACAAAAAAACTTTTAAAAACAGTATCAGTGTTTAAAGAACAGTTCAGATGTGTGTTGAATAAATTTGCACAGAACTGGATGTTTTTCTTTGATTTCTTGTGTTTTATTTGTATGACATAACAGCATGTTCTGACAAGAACTTACCCTATGAAAGTAGTCATTCCTGGTAGCCATAACATAAATATTTGCCAAGTGTGATACTTGGAATACTTTGGCTACTATGAGGAGAAGTTGCATAAAATATTTTGCATTTAATATTAGTGGTTTAGAAGGATGATTTTGAATCTTTATCAGTACCACATGAGGCTGTGACTATAAATGATGGAAGCAGATGCAGAAATCCATAGCTAAGCAATGGGCTGAGCTCCTGGAGTCCAGTAAAAGAGAGGGAGGAGGGATTACATGAGAAGGGAGTTTAAGATCATGATGGGGAAACCCACAGATACAGCTAACCTGAGCTATTGGGAACTCAAGGACTCTGAACTGACAGCTGGGGAACCTAAATAAGACCAAATTAGATCCTCTGAATGTGGCTGACAGTTGTGAGGCTTCTGTAGTGTGTGGTATCCCTGAAAATGGGACCAGGATTTATCCCTATTGCATGAACAGGCATTTTGGAGCACTTTGCCTATGGAGGGAAACCTTGCTCAGCCTTGATGCAGAGGGGTTGGGGACTTGGTCCTGCCTCAACTTTATATTCCAGACTTTGTCAAATCTGCATTGGAGACCTTGCCCTCTCTATGGAGTGGTTGGAGGCAGGGTAGGGGAAGGTGGTATAAGTAGGTTGAGGGGAGGGAGAGGGAACTGTGGTTGCTATGTAAGATGGAAAAACACTTAAATGTTGAAAATAAATCAGTCCTAAGAAATGGCTGTTACTCTTGGAGACACTGAAAATTTAAAGTCTCTTGAAGCTTAAATAATAAAGGATTTTATGTTTTGATCTAATGAAAATAGACCTTGTTTGGACTTGGTTTGATTTTTGACACATTCTGTTTCTGTAGCCCTTACTGTTCTGAAATTTTCATATATATCAGGCTGGCCTGGAACTTACACACAGATCCTTCTGCCTCTGACTCACAAGTGCTGAGAATAAAAGCTTACACCAGCATGCTTGGCCTTCATTTAGGTTCTTTGAATCACTCTCATCATGTATCCTTGATGGGTCTGGCATTGCTGAGTAGAGCAGGCTGGCTTCAAGCTCAGAAATAAGCTTGTCTTGAACTCCAGAGTCCTGGGATTAAAGTCTATCCTGCCACATCTGGCTGAGATAGTCTTTATATGACCAATAAATGTCAATATAGGTTGTACTTTGAAAAAGCAGAATAAATCAAGGGGGGTAAAAATTTTTGTGCAGACTTACTTATTTTGTGACCTGGTTTTTAGGAGGCTGAGGTAGCTTTTAATTCCATATTCATGAGATGATGGCCTTTTCTTGTAGCTCTTAGCCCCACACAAGTCACTGCCCAGCTTATGATTTAAACATGTTAACTGTGAAAATGTTGCTCTTTTTTCATACTGCACAGGTTTTGGTTCAGAGTTGAAGAATAATCTTTTTTTCATTCACATCTGCTTGACTTCTGTTTGCTCTTTGACCTTTGCGGTCCATGTCTTTACAAATGAGTTCTAAATCATTCATCATTACTCAGTTTTTCTTTTAAAAAGCTTATTTGCACTTAGAATTACATTTTTTTGCATATCTTGGATTTATTATTCTAGACAATTTCATCTTGGAGTGAAACCCAAGCAGGGCTCGTGCTAGGCATTGCTCTACCACTGAGCTGCTTTTTTCCTTAGAAATGCTTGTGTGATGTCTGAAAATATTTTTTCTTTTTTATGATCTCAGTAAATAGATCAACCTCTTTGCTTAATAAATCTTTCGTATGAGATTTTACTTCCTCTACTTTACTTATAGTAGAAAATTGTGCAGTTAGATGACTACATTTTTTTAGTTTTTAAGGCTTTTGTTTCATACAGCTTGTCTTTGAACAAAGACTCATGTTTTTCTTGTGGATAATATTGAGACTGTGTAAGGAATTGTCTTTCATTTTGTCATAAAGCCTAATAAATGTTGTAGCTAAATTATATCTGCCCAGTTTTTAAAATTATAATTAATGAATTATTCAATATATCTGAACTAGTTTTGTTGGGTAGCTTTCCTGGAATTCATCTATATAGATCATGCAAGTCTCATCCTTCAGGTAATCCTACTATGTTCCAAAAGCTGGGATTACAGTTTTGTGTCCAATAAACTATCATTTATTTTCCAGGTATTTTCTCCCCTCATAAATGTCTAATTAAATGATTATGTATTGTAGCAAATGTGAAATCAGCTAACAAATGTAGCTCTTGCTTACAAATAGATAACCATTAGGCTAGATTTTTTTTTTATTCTTCAGTCAGAAGTTAGGAATTTTGAGTTCAGATTACTTAAATTCAGGATACGTTTTTAGTCCTATGGTAGATTGGAGACATTATGTTTATTTAAGTGATGCTATTATTACCTTTTGATAACTGAAACAATGTCCCAGAATGGGCCAGACAAATACAATTTAAGGAATAAAGTTTTCCTACACTCCCAGAGTATGTTCTTCTAGACCACTGAAAACAGGTTATGCTCCTTGTAGGGTAACTCAGTGCCTTGCTTTGTCACAGTGATAAACCTGTTTATCCAGTGTGGCTTTAAGGACCAGTTTGGTGTTTTCTGTGAATGTAGGGGCCCTGGGTTAAGAAGGAGGTGAACAAGAAATTATGCATAGCCAGAATCCAAGAGTGCTATTTGTCTGTACTTCAGCCTACTAAAATTGTGTATGCAATCCTGGTGCTTGTTTTTACACTATTGCCTTTTTATGTTTATAATCCACACAATATGTAGCCACTCCTTACCCACTTTTTTTCTTAGCACATTTCTTACAAGAAGATGGCAGTTTTAATTTAAGGTTTCCTATGTTTGTACTTTGCCTACATGTATGTCTGTGTATCACTTGTATTTCTGGTACCTATCAAAGCCAGAAGTGTATGTCAGATTCCCTGCACCTGGAATAAAAGATGACTATGAGCATCCATGTCAATGCTAGAAATCAACCCTAGGTGCCCATTAAAAGTAATCACTGCTGTTACTTACTAAGCCTTTGCTACGTCCCCTCAGCTTTTGCCCCCATTATAGGAAATCTGATTGATCTTGTCTCTGTTAGACTTTATTGCTATTGTGTATTTAGTTGCGTTTTTTTGCAATAGGCTCTCAGGTGACCTTGAACTCATTTGAATCCTTGAATTTCTGTTCCTTCTATGTTTCAAAAAGTGCTAGAATTACAAGTGTTCACCACAATCACAGCTGTTATCTGTCAAAGCATCTGCTCTGACTCCGCCTTTCTTCTTGCTGTATCTCTCTTGGATTACCCACTTCATTCTGTTCTGCCTTGTCAAAGGCCATAGCAGCTTCTTTACAAACCAATGGAAGCAACACATATTCACAGAATGCAGAAAGACAATACCACAGCAGCTGTGCATGTCCCACTTTATGACTTAGTGGGTTGGGTAACCTCCAGCTGACAATGGGCAGTTCAGGTCACATGGTAAGGGGGTGGCCCACTGTCAAATGTTCAGTTTCTCACAGTGACTGGAATTAATGGAATGTGCTATCATGCTTGGCCATATTTATTTTTGAAAATGATTCTATGGGTACCAGTGACAGACACTTCAAATGACTTTAAGAGGTATTGTGTTGTTCTAATTCTCCAATGCTCCTTTTTTTGTATGTAATTCAGTTCTCTCTTTTCTCTCTCTCTTTTTCTCATTCTGTGTGTGTGTGTGTGTGTGTGTGTGTGTGTGTGTGTGTGTGTGTGTGTGTAGACTGTGGCACAGGCTTTAAAACTCACAATGATCTTCCTGCCTCTGTGCCCAGTTTGCTGGCAGTAAAAGAATGCACTATCACTCACAACTTAAAAAATAGTTTATATGGTCACAGTCTCCTCTTTTTATGGTGGACAGGGAAGTGAGGAGGTGGTGTCAGGACTCCTGATACTGGAGTTAGAGAAATTAGTGAGTCTCAGTATGTACTGGGAATGGAAGCTGGATGCTCTGAAAGAATCTCCAGTGCTCTTAACTGGTAGGATATTTTCCAACCTAAGTTTTCTATTCTTGATTATGTTTCCTATCCAAGGTAGTCTAGTCAGGGTCAGATACCAGATGCTGATTAAAAAGTAGAATTCTCCTGAAAAAATTAACCTCAGACAAAGATGAGGCCCCCTAATTATTTAGCCAATACAACATGGTCAGCCCATTATCCATATATATAAAACCAACAAGTATGGATGCAGGAGATTGTATTAATGCATTTCAGCATACTTATTCAACCACACTTAAAAAGGGAAAATTTGGACAGGACTTGGGAAGGGATGGAATGAAGAGATAAAAGGGGAAAGTGATGCAATATCTTTTACTTAAAAAATTATGAAAATAAATTTTAAATAAAAAAGGAGCTAGATTGACAGCTCAGCAATTAAGAGCACTGGGTGTTTTAAGAGGACCCAGGTTCCATTCCCAGAACCCACATGGTTGCTAACAATTTGGTGTAACTCTAGTCCCAGGCATCTCTTGCTTTTTTCTGGCCTTGGTGGGCACAACACAGAGACACATATAGGCAAAGCATTTCATAAATATTTTTTTAAAGTTATAAAAAGAAAAGAATGAAATTATTTACAGTGATGTCACAGGCCTGAGCCAGAAAACAAACCAGGACTCATTCAAATGAACTCCTGCTGGTCTTACATGGAAGCAGCTGTGACCTTCTGCTAAGCCAGCCTGCTCAGAGGGGAAAGCAGTTTTGTTCTGAGTTTAACTTTTAACATTTCTCTATTCTAATGGTGAAGCTTGCTTCTGTAATTCCTCTTTGTTATCCTAAATTTTTCATTTCTGGAATCCCCTCAGGTTCTGTTTTCTTCATTGTTTTTATTTCGATTGTCAGGTCTTAAACAGTAGTATTTATTTCCTTTAACGATTTTTTTGTTTTATCTGGCTTTATTTAAGAGGTTTATTGTTTTATTCCAATTGTTTGCATTTTCCTAGCTTTCATGGAAGAGTTTATTGATTTTCTCCCATTGTTTGTTTGTTTCTGCTTTCATGAATTTATGTAAAGTATTTATTCATTTTTAAGTGCCTCTATCATCTCTATATATTTGGTTTTAAGTTTTTTCCCTTGTATTTCAATTCTTTTTGAGTATTTAGGGCCTGCTATGGTAGCATACCTGGGTTCCGGTGGTGACATAGTGCCCTGACTTTTATTAATTATGTTCCTCTGCTAGGCTTCTGGGTTTAGGGTGATAAAAGGTCTAGGTGCTGGTTTATAACATCATCTTTGTTGGATGGCAGTTTTGTTTTGGGGTTTGTGTTTGCTCTCTGGAGTTTCAGAGTGTGTGTAGAACGAGTGTTGCCTTTTTCCTGGCCTTCTTGACTGGTGTGTTCAAGGGAGAATGCTTGATGATGTTAGGAACTAGGAGAAGAGGAATGCAGGGGAGATGATCTTCAGATGCACTGGAGGCAAGGAGAGGGAAGAGAGTAAGCTGCCTCTGATGTTCTACTCCACGGATAGGAGCAACTTTTTAAATCAGGTGTGGTGTGAGAGACAATGTGGTAGATCTGCAGACATCATAACTGGTCTTCTGGAAGATGTGGTGAGTAAATGACCAGAGGGTGTCCACCCCAGTTGGGTGATGGGACTCAGATATGAGGTGAGTAGGGAAAGGTAGGTGGCGATGGTCTTTGGAATCCACAGGAGACATGAAAAGGGGAGGAGAAGCTGCAGCTGGAGTTCTGTTTCAGCCCTCAGGGCAACCCTGAGTATTGGATCCCTGACAGTGGGGAAGGTCTGTGGATAGTCTTCCTGGTCCCATACCCAACAATTTAATACTGATTCATTAGGTTCCCAGGCATCATTTATTTACTTATTTTCTTATTTAGGCTTCTGTTGTGGCTAATCTGTAAAAGACGTTTAGGTTATTGAAAAAAACAAGTAGTATTTGGGCTACAAATGTCAGTTAGCAAATATTCTTGGGGGAGTTCACATATGAGCACCCAAGTTTGGAGGCTTATAATCAACTGCTATTCCAGATCCAGGGGATCTGACATGCTCTTCATTCTGTCACCTATACACACATGGAAAATATTCTTTCTCATACATACAAATATATACATACAATGAGTCTAGACTTGTTTTCAAAAGCTTTTATGGCTTATAAAGCAGTTAGAGAAATCAGGTTGCTTTAAGTTATAATAAAATCATACAATATCTTTAAAAAACCATTGTCTTTCATTTATTTAGAAAACAATTCATTTCCTCACTCTGATACAGGTTTACATCTAATCTTCAATCATAGGAAACAAAATTACTTCTAAATTTTCTAACAGACATCTTTTTCTTTATCAAAGGAGAATGAGTTAGTATTAGTAGCCAAAACTAATTTCTACAATGTAGAAATATCAGGCTTCAAGTGAATGATTCTAATTTTGTTGAAGCAGTCTCCTTATCCAACCCATTTTCTATTACTGGTGAAGGAGAGAACTGGAGTGCACTAGGTGAGTGGTGGTCAGTGATTTCTTTGATTTGATTTTCATTAGAAACTTATAATTCTTTTTCAAGGGACAATGTTATATTTGTAGGTCTGTCTTTTTATCCCCTTTTATCAGTGTTACCATCTGTATAGTGTGAGGTTTTATTAGTTATGATATAGTTATATTGTTTCTCTGGCAAATGACAGAACTTGACTTATTTTTATTTTATGGAAAATTGCTATATTATGTTAGGAGTTCTTTAGGTTTTTGATTTGGAGACTTTCTATGGAGGAACAATTTTAGTTTTTTTCTTCTTGATCTTAGAAACTTGTATTTCTTCATTTCTTGGTGTATCTGTATTACTACTTGTTATCATCATCATTTTTTTTTCTCTTTAATTTATTGATGTAGTTGAATCATTGGGTTTTGGTTTGTAAAGTCTCATATATTATTGTCTCTGTTTTCTAGCTACTTTCAGATGTCAACATTTCTGAGCTCACAGTCACCTTTGGGAACATCTGTTGAGGATGTGCCCCATCAGAGTAGCTAGTTGCTAAGTTTTTGACAGATTTTGTTGATTGATGATGGATGGGTGATATCCCTTCCACTGAATGTGCAATATCCCTAAGAAAGTTGACCTGCACTAGATAAAACAGCAAGCTTTGCATAAAAGACAATGACTATGTTAGAGAGAAAGCCTGGAAACAACGATTCCTCATGGTTTTTGCCTTCAGTTGCTAGATTGAATATCTATATTAAGCACTGACAATAGTGGATTGTGATCTGCCAGAATGAGCCAAATAAGCACATTTGTTACCTAAGGTACCTTTGTGTAGAGAATTGAATCAGAGCAAGAAAAAAGCAAGTTGTAACAGAATGTGGTAAACCCAAAGTGATTCTGTTGTTCAAAGGTGGTGGGAATGGTGACTTTTGGGGGAATGTAAAACATATCAAAATTTAGATGACAAAAGACATAGAAAACTGCGTTATGGGCTCAATTGATCATTCTTGTAATACTTTGAATAAAATACTGTTAAAAGTATTGCAAACAATGGAGGTAGAGATCAAAGGATTTCAGTGGGAATTAAAATAGAGGTCATTTATGTGATATTTTGGAACCTAACTTTTCTTATTTTCCCATGCCCTCAAGAAATTGATTGAGTAAGGAAGAATTAAAAAAAAATAATGGGGGCTGTAGAGATGGCTCATAGGTTAAGAGAACTGCCTGCTCTTCCAGAGGTCCTGAGTTCAATTCCCAGCAACCACATGGTTGCTCACAACCATCTATAATGAGATCTGATGCCCCTTTCTGGCATATGGAAAACTTGCAGAAAGAACACTGTTTACATCATAAAAAAAAATCTTTAAAAAAAATAATGGGGCTGATTTTTTAGATGGAATATTGACTTTCTTGGATAGCTATTACTTATGGTTCATTCAGTACAACATTACAAAAATCAAGAAGTGGATCATAAATAAATGAAAAGTCTACTGGTTGTAAAGAAAAAGAGCACTATGAATTTGCAGAAGGTAGTCAAATGCTGACCAGAGTCAGGAATGTTCAGGGAGTTTATCACCATTAAAAAGAAGGCCCTTATTCTACATCGGAAGCCTAGCAAAGTGTCCCAAGGGTAAGAATCCATCCTTATATGCTCTCAGTTAATGGAGGGATTATGCAAAGTGATTGCCATTCCCAGGAAGCAACTTTATTCAAAGCCTGCTGCAACTCCGGTCCAAACATGGCAGAGGCCATCACAACTTAGAAACCAAATTAGGGAGAATCATTGATGTTGAAATTGTTCTGGAGACCAGAATGATGTAAAATTTAAGCTTATACATTTTTAGTCTGCATTTTCAGTTCAGCTCTGTTGTAGGAATCTGTGTTTGCTATGGTAAGAGCTCCAGTGAGAAGACTGTCTGAGTTCATTGCACGATACTATGAGGATGAAGCCTGAGTTGTATTTTGAGACCATAAGATGTTGAGATAATTAAGCTATGAAATATCTTACATAGAGAGCTAACTACAAATAGGGTATGGAGGTAACCATAGAGATAGAGATATATGGGAAGTTGTGGAAAGAGAGAGCCATCTAAGCCCTTTGAAAATGAAACCTCATGTCTCTGACACAGAGCTAGCTACCATATTCAATGGTTGCCCTGCTGGGTTTCAGTCTTCCCTTGGTCCATTCTTTCCTCACTGTGTCTTAGTTCCTTTCCTTTGGGATGGTAATGGATTTTCGGTGCCACTCACATGTTGGAAATACATAAATTGTTTTCTGATTTTATAATATGCCACAGTAAAGAATTTGTCTTGAGTGTCAAAAGAGACTTTGAACATTTCAACAGTGTAGGAGTTGTTGCAGACTATGAGAATCATTGAAGTGACTAAATGCATTTTCTTCATGGATGACACTTGAGCCTATAGTGACCTGGGTGAGAATCTAGTTAATTGAATAAAAATCTCCCAGATAGATGAGGTATTTGAACATGTGTCTCTCCTTGATGACTTTCTTTGTGGTACTTGTGGAACCTTTCTGGATAAAATATCTCATTGGGGCTGGTGATATGTGCTTCTATAGCTTCATCCCATTTCCTTTTCTATGTTTCTACTATGTTGTGGTTGAAATGAATGAGCCAGCTTCCTTCTTGTGCTGCCATGACTTCACCACCAGTATAGATAGTATCATGAAATCACATAAAATACAATTGATGGAATTGGTATTCAATGCTAAGCCACTTTGCTAGCCTGAATTTTTTAAAATTTTGTTTTTTCTTATTTTTGTTTCTGAAGAAAAGCTTTGACTGAGTAGCCCTGACTCTCCTAAAATTAGCTCTGTAAACCAAGTTGGCTTCCAACTCAGAGATTCACCTAACTCTTGCTCCCACATGCTGAGATTAAAGGTTGTTCAACATTGTAGGTTTTTTAAATATATATTATTGGGTGATTGTCCTAGAGTATATGTTTTTGTACATGTCAAGCATTTGTTGTTTTGCTGAGCTTTACCCCCCAGTTTCAATTTTGAAATTCAGCAGAAGATACTATTCTCTTCTTAGATGTAGTGTCTGGGCCTTCTGAGTCATTAGATTATAATTGTGACATTTTTCTTGCTTTTTGTGTTTGTTTTGATGTTTTTTTTAATGAATATGATTATTTTGTCTATATACATGGATATGCAGCACATGTACACCTGTCCTCACAGTAGTCCAAAGACAGTCTTAGAACCCACAATCTTGGTATAGTGCACAGTTGTGTGATTCTCCCATATAAGTTCTGACAATTGAGCCCATTTATATGTAAGACCAGTAAGAACTCTTTTACTTCTGAGCCATCTCTCATTCCCTGTGTTGATTATTTATGATCACCATTGATATTGCTAATGTTATCTTCTTTCTATTTGTAACTCTTTAAATGCACAGTTCCTTTTTGTAAGATTTATTAAAGTAGTTTAAACTGGAGCAATTCAGGTTTTTGGAAGATGAATACAGAACTGGAGTGAATGCCAAACTCTTTGTAGGATCTTCAGTAAAGAAATCTTTGAGTTCATCTTATCTTTTTTGTTTGTTTGAATGGAAGATTCAGTGCAGATGCAGTTAGCATAGACTGGGCTAACTTTCACCTCAGAAGCACATATACCTGCTTCTACCTTCTCAGTTCTGGGATTAAAGGCATGAGCTGATATACTCAACTTATAAATCTTCTTTGTAGTTAATAATTGTTCACACAATTTCTCTGATGGGTGCTCAGTACTGTTGAAGTGTTTGCTTGTCTCTATATCTCTGTTAATAGACATTTCTCTTGCAAGGTGATATCCTGTTTAGAGCATTCAGAAATAATAGAGGTAAATCTCCTATTCAGTTTCCTTGTGAAGTAACTTGATGATTTCATTGCAATGTCTGAGTTATAGAATACGAGTAGCACTCACCAGAATTATATGGCTATATTGTCAAAGAAGCACACATTTACAATGTTGTATCATGCTTTTTGTTTTATACATATGGATGGCATATTTATGTATGGCATATTTTAGAATGCAGTGACCTATAATGATGTACATGTTGACATCACTCAGAAAGAGTGGGCATTGATGGATCCTTCACAGAGGAATCTCTACAAAGATGTGATGGTGGAGACCTATATGAACCTCACAGCTATAGGTAATACTATAAATTTTCCTTCACATTTTAAATAAGGGGACAACTGTTTCTTGATTATTGATGCTATTCTGCAATTCTGATTGAAAATGAGGAAGAATGAGGTGAATCAAACAGGCTTGGTTTGAAGGATCAGTGAAGACAGTAATGTAAAATTTTCAGTATCCTGTAGTATTTCATACATTTCCTTGTTGAATATTTTAGGTTACAATTGGGAAGATCTTGAAGTTGAAGAACATTGTCAAAGTTCTCTAAAACTTAGAAGGTAATTTTCTTGTACAAGGTGATACAAATGGGCCTCTCAATATATTTAATATATCTGAATGTTTTAAAGAAATGAAGGAGTGTAAATAATCACAGCTTAAATGCATTGATGATCATTAAATGCTCATAAACACATATACCTCAAGGGCAGGTAAATGAATCGTGTTTGCAAGTGATCCTTTTAAGAAGGAAGACAAAAGCCGGGCGGTGGTGGCACACAGCCGGGCGGTGGTGGTGCATGCCTTTAATCCCAGCACTCGGGAGGCAGAGCCAGGTGGATCTCTGTGAGTTCGAGGCCAGCCTGGGCTATCAAGCGAGTCCCAGGAAAGGCGCAAAGCTACACAGAGAAGCCCTGTCTCGAAAAACGAAAAAGAAAAAAAGAAAAAGAAGAAGGAAGACAAAAAAAAATGCCTTAGCAGAAATCACCATTTGAATAATAGCTTCATCAAAGCAATGCTGTACAAGTGACAGTCAATTTAGTTTCAAAGTATTTATATACCAAAAGATATACTCATTGAATATGTGACAAGAATATATACACAACCTTGTAATAAGCAAATAGTCCATAGTATAGTTACTCATATAGTGTTCTGTCTTTGCTAATTTTAGGTTGATGGGGAGTTAGAGTCAAGAGTTAAGGGGGGGGAGTTGTAGAGAAACATTATTCCCTATACCACATGTTGATGAGGAACAGAAAGTCCAACTATAAATGAAATGTGGAAATATTCTTGTTGTTATTCTTTCTTTAATAGTTATCATATGTCACTCTGGATATCAGCCATATGAACATAAGGATATGAAAAGAAGCATTGTACATCTCTCAATCTTAGAACAATTAGAAAATACATAGTAGTCCCATTTTAAGTAAACTTGTTGAATGTGTTTCAAGTTTACAAACAATTTGTTTTCCAGGTTCATTCAGAATAGATCAACAAACACACCAGAGAAAAGCTTTATGAGTTCTAGTACTGTGTAAATGCTTCTGTGTGTGCTGGTTAACTTTGAACATGTAGCATGTTTCACAGTGTAGGAAACTTTATCAATGGAATAACTGAGGTCAATGTCCAAATTCTCCCAGTTCTCTTCAAATATATGAAAATCCTCAGAGAAAAATGATGCCATAAATATGAGCAAGGTAATAAAGGCTCCTATTATCACAGGCATTTTCAAATATGCAAGACCATCCTTAATGCAGGGGGAAAACATGAGTGAAAAAACATGTTAAAACATTAAGATCTCAGTTCTCTTTATATTGAGACCAAATTGTAAAATTAATTTATACAGATATATAGACTCAACAAAGTAATGAATGTGGTAAAGCTTTTAAATGTTTCAATTATTATTGCAGGCATGAAAGACCTCATACTACAGAGAAATCCTATGAATATATTCGGTGTGGTAAAGCCCTTGTATGTCATAGTCATCCTCAAAGAAATGAAGAAACACATACTGGAGAGAAATCCTATGAATATAATCAATGTAGTAAAACCTTTTCACAACACAGTCATCTTCAAAGGCATGAAACTACACATATGGTTAAAAAACCTTATAGATGTAATCAATGTGGCAAAACCTTTGCTCAGTGGAAAGTTCTTCAGTTGAATAGAAGAACACATACAGGTGAGAAACATGAATATATGAATTATGAATATAATCAATGTGGTAAAGCCTTTGCACAGCCCAGTAATCATCAAGAACATAAAAGAACACATACTGGAGAAAAACTCTATGAAAGTAATCAGTGTGATAAAGCCTTTGCTCGACACATTACTCTTCAATTGGATGAAAGAACACATACTGGAGAGAAACACTATGAATGTAAAGAATGTAGTAAAGCCTTTGAACAGCTCAGTCATCTTCAAGAACATAAAAGAGCACATACTGGAGAGAAACCCTATGAATGTAATCAGTGTGGTAAAGCCTTTGCTCATAACAGTGCCCTTCAATTGCATGAAAGAACACATACTAGAGAGAAACCCTATAAATGTAATCAGTGTGGCAGAACTTTTGCTCAACACATTACTCTTCAAAGGCATGAAAGAACACATACTGGAGAGAAACCCTATGAATGTATTCAGTGCGGTAAAGCCTTTGCACGGCCCAGTCATCTTCAAGTACATAAAAGAACACATACTGGAGAGAAACCCTATGAATGTAATCAGTGTGGTAAAGTCTTTGCACAGCTCAGTCATCTTCATGGACATAAAAGAACACATACTGGAGAGAAACCCTATGTATGTATTCAGTGTGGTAAAGCCTTTGTATGGCCCAGTCATCTTAAAGTACATAAAAGAACACATACTGGAGAGAAACCCTATGAATGTAATCAGTGTGGTAAAGCCTTTGCACAGCTCAGTCATCTTCAAGTACATAAAAGAACACATACTGGAGAGAAACCCTATCAATGTATTCAGTGTGGTAAAGCCTTTGCATGGCCCAGTCGTCTTCAAGTACATAAAAGAATACATACTGGAGAGAAACCCTATCAATGTAATCAATGTGGTAAAGCCTTTGCACAGCACAATAATCTTCATAGTCATAAAAGAACACATACTGAAGAAAAACGCTATGAATGTAATCAGTGTTGTAAAGCCTTTGCTTATCATTCTCATCTTCAAAGACATAAAAGAACACATACTGGAGAGAAACCCTAACAATGTAATCGATGTGGTAAAGCCTTTGCACAGCTCAGTCATCTTCATAGACATAAAAGAACACATACTGAAGAAAAACCCTATGAATGTAATCAGTGTTGTAAAGCCTTTGCTTATCACTCTCATCTTCAAAGACATGAAAGAACACATACTGAAGAAAAACCCTATGAATGTAATCAAGTGTTGTAAAGCCTTTGCTCACAACTCTCATCTTCAAAGGCATGAAAGAACACATACTGGAGTGAAACCATACAACTGTAATCAGTGTGGTAAAGCCTTTTCTCATCTAAGTGTTCTTCAATTTCATGAAAGCAAACATGATTGAGAAAAACCCTATGAATGTAAACAGTGTGGTAAAGCCTTTGACAGCCCAGCCATCTTTATGTTCATTAAGGAACATATACTGGAGAGTAACCCTATAAATATAATCAATGTGTTAATGCCTACTCACAACACAGAGCAACCCTATAACTGTAAATCTTTTAGTGTGTAATTTGTCCCTTCTGTGAATATCACTCTGTATAAATAAAATGCTGATTCACCAGTAGCCAGGAAAGTTTAGGTGTAACAAAGCAAGAAGAGAATTCTGGGAAGTGGAGGCTGAGACAGAGAGGCAGTATCAGCTGCCATGAGGAGAAGCAACATGTTAAGATAAGGGTAAGTCACAGCCATGAGGCAATTTATAAATTAATAGAAATAGGTTATTTTAAGATATAAGAACAGTTAGCAAGAATCTTGGTACGGCCATACAGTTTGTAAGCAATATAAGCATCTGTGTGTTTATTTTATAAGTGGGCTGTCTGACTGCCAGGGCTTGGTGGGACCTGGAGAGAAAACCCTAGCTACAGGTCTCTTAAAGCCTTTGACTATAACAGTAGACTTTGAGGATCTGAAAAAAAAACTCATACCAAAGGAAATCTGAATATTTATGAATTATTATGTTCATCAGCCAACATACTTACATTCAATTACACAAAATTAATTATTTTGGAAAAAATCTAAAATGTGTCAATAATCTGTTCAATCATTATAACATCTCTTTTTATTTTGTTTACACATGTCAACTAATATGGACAAAAGGCTATAAATTTAAATGATAAAGTAACCCTTTTAGATTTCATACTTCTTTTCAAATACATGAGATAATGAATTCTGTTGTAAACTTTGATAGATGTGTATTATTGCCTTTTTGTGGCTTTGATAATAGATCATATCTAAGTGACCTCAGAAAAAGGTTTTATTTGGACCTTGGTTCCAAAGCAATACATGAACCCCATAAAAGTGTCATGGAAACAAGTGTCAGACATAGCAGCTAAAGCATGCAGCTAAGAATTCACATTCTTGTACTACAGCATGAACTAGAATGTGTAAATTGGAAATGGTATGCAAATGTGAACTCTCAGGCCAATCCCCAGGGACAGATTTCTTCCAGCATGCACCATTTCTTAAATCTTCCCAAATAATATCACAGACAGAAAATGATTGATTTCTCTGACTTCAAGGCTCCAGGTTTGCTTTCTGTTACATGGGCCAATTCATGAAGGAGAAAAACTCTGTAATCATTGAGATGCCTCAAAACCCACGGTACTGGAATTATAATAGAAAAACATTCATGATTGAAAGTTAGTTTAAATATTTGTTTTTATTTAATTAAGCAATATCTATATATCTTTCTATGGGTATATGTATGTACATTCTGGTTCTCAGGAAGGTTAGACCCCGGAGCTTCTTGTAGCAGGAATTACTGGAAGTGATCGAAAACCAGACCTTGGTCCAGGGAATGAACATGTTTTAAAGGCTTGGCTCTGTCTATATCCCTGTCAATATTTTTAAGATTTATATATTATCTTGATATCAGAAAATAGATAGGTCCTCATACAAAAGAAAACCCTATTTATGTAAACAATTTGGTTAAGACTTTAGACATTACAGTTGTTTTCAGTTTTAAGGAAAAAAACTTGTTTTAAGTCTTTTTCATTGTAGATTTGAGGCAAGTAAATTGGTAAACAAGTTCAGTAAAGACTAATGTGAAGACCACATTGTGGTCTTTTGCAACATTATAGATAGATATTGAAGTGTGCTATTTGTGTGGAAAATTCAATTAGTGAAATTTATTTTGTGGTCCTTTCATTCCTTTTGTGGTTTTTGTGCACTTTCACTTATTCAGAGGTATTTATCTGCTGCCTTGTATAGAATGGGATGGCTATCATTTAAGTGTTTGATTTTTATTTAACTCTCAGGTAGTATGTGATCACACTTTTTATGAAAGTGTGTTTGTGAAAGGGTTGTGCATTTTTGTTCATGGTTTTATTTTTAATATTTTTTTTCACAAATTCCCTTGAAATGTTGTTTGTTATCCTGTTTGGTTGAATGTCAGTAATTAGTCATGGATACATTAGAATTTATGATCCTTGTGTGTCAGTCTGCTAAGAACAAGTCTAAGGGTAGATGATGTACTTTCAATGATTGTTGTTTTGTAAAAAAGTGTAGGAAATCAGGGCTGGGTAAAGAAACCCACAATGACCCTGGAGCCCAGAATTAGGGAAAGATGACACAGGTAAAGTCAGTTTAAAAAAACACATTTTGGCTAAAATCAGTGCCATCTGTGACCCTGGCCAACTAACTTGTGAAACTAACCAATCACAGAACAGGATAGTAGAATCTTGTCCCTAGGGCCCAGAATCAGGGAAAGAAACACAACTTATGTTTTGGACCTGAGCCAGAGAAATGAACTAAGGAAACATGCCCTGACTCTGGTGCCAAAATAACACTCTTGGTCTCTAGAATCAGAATCAGTGAAATAAATATGCCCTTCCCTTAAAGGTAGTGACAAAAAGCCAAGAAAGGCCAGTGAAAGAAAAACAATTTGTCCCTGAAATCAGGACCATCTTTGTCCTAGCTCACAAAACTGGCCAAACACTGGGCAGAAAAAAAACTGATTGGTTAACTCCATCCCCAAAGCATCCTATATAAACTGCCCTGCCTGGTCAATTGTACTCTCCCCCCTGGTAGAAGTAGCTACTCTCCTGGACTACTCCTTCCCCACCCAAAAAAATCTCAAAAGTGTTTTAGGTGTGAAGACCTTCATTCACTTGTGCACAGAAGAACCTTATTGGGACATCCCAAGATGTTTTGAGCAAGGGGGAGCTGAATAGAAGAACCTTGCTGAGATATACCATAGTGGATTCAACAAGGAGGAGCTGAACAAAAGTACCTTGCTGAGATGTTTCAAGTGGATTGAGCAAGGGGCAGCTGAGCAGAAAATCCTTGCTGAGTAGACAGAGCAAAAGAGCTGAAAAGTAACACTTTTGTCCTGAGCCAGAGGAGATTGCTACATTTTTGTAATTTCTTTGGCCAGAGAAGCAGGGCTTTGCTAGGAAGCCCCCTTAAGAGGGCACTGAGCAAAGCTCTGCTGTAGTGGGTCTCCAGGAGAAGAGCAGGATTACTATATCCTGCAGGGAGACCATCACCCATCACACGAGGTATATCCTGAGTTTTCTGAAGAATCAGGATACCCTTTGCTGCTGAAGCACTTCCAGGCCTGACTTTCCTGGGAAGTCATACAATCTTCCCTCCAGGGCTGGGCTAAACAGCTCCAGGTGTCCAAGACACCTACAGGGCAGAGTTGTTGTTTTGAGCAGCTTGAGGTGTCTGGAATACCTTGCCCTCTAGGACTGAACTGTCTTTTTGTAGTTCCAGCTATCAGAGCTGTGCTAAGCAGCTGAAAGTGTTTTCTGACTCTCAGGTAGTCAGGACACCTTTCCTCAGATTTGCAAAACTCACATTTTGGTGCTAAAATCTGGGACCAAACTCATAGTTGTTGCAACCTATTTACTTACAAATACATTTCAAAGAGGTTAATTTTAAAATAATTAAGAGAGAATAAATCATTAAATATTTCGTGTATGTATCAAAAGAAACATTTTCATCTATCTGGAAGAGATGTAATAATTTAAGGGAGTCAGTAATCAACTGTATATTTCACAATAAAATTAATGTGCTATGAATATGTATACATTATTCAAAGTTCCATGCATCCTCATGTCCTCATCTGTTGTGCATTTGGCACTTCATCCCAAAGTACTGTCTTCTAAGGGAATTATCCAGAGAGGCCAGATAATGTAATAGCAGTGAGATTTACTTTGTGAGGTCTACTTTTTTCCAACTTCATATGGTGATCAAGGTAACATTACAGCCTTGCATAAGAAAGGCATTTCCAACACAGCTGTCTCATTGATGCTCAAATAAAATTAGTTGTAATATTAAATCTATAAAATACTGTCTTTTTAGATTGTAAACATATTTTCATTGAAAGATAAAGCAAAGTAGGAGAAATTGAATGATAAATCCTATTTCCTAGTGAAAATGATATATTGCTATCTCTTTTGTTTTTCTTTTATTGCATGTGAAATTATTTAGTTTATTCTGAGGACCAAACATTTGTTCATAGCAGTTTCTCAGATCAACAAATGAATGTGAGAGAATAGCTTGAATGTCAGTTATTAGTATTGGATATTATATGAATTTGTGATCTTCATGTGTCAGTCTTTTGAGTACAAGTCAAAGGTTAGATGATTTACTTCCAATAATTGTTATTTTCTCAAAATATTTTAACAATATTAATGTTAAAATACTTAATAGAGAGTATAAAAACATTAAAAACTTATGTGTGGATCCAAAGAAACATTTTCATCTATCTGGAAGAGAATTAATAATTCAAGTTAATCAGTAATCAACTGAATATTTTATAATAGAACTTGATGTACTATGTATATGTATATAATATTTGAGGTTCCATGCATCTTCATGTCCTCAACAGTTAGCCATTTGTCATAATATCTTGAAGTATTGCCATCTACAGGAATTATAGAGGTGCCAGATAATGTAATAGCAGTAACATTTACTTTAAAAAAATCTGGTGTATGTGTGTGTGTGTGTGTGTGTGTGTGTGTGTGTGTGTGTGTGTGTATGTGTGAGATGTGACAATGGGTTTTTAGGCCATGACAGAAATGTGAAGAATAGAAGACAACTTTGTGGGGTCTACTTTTGTCCATCTTCATATGGTGATCAAGATGAGGTCAAAGCCTTGTACAACACAGATATTTCTAACAGAGCTGTCTCATTGATGCTTAAATAAGATTAGTTGAAACATTAAAACAGTAAAATATTGTTTTTTTCCCATTGAAAACATATTTTCTTTTTAAGATAATTGAAAATAGGATACATTGACTAATAAATACTATTTGTGAAAAAAATGATATACTTATATCTCTTTTTGTCTTTTTCTTGCATGTTGAATGAGTTATTTTATTCTTAGGACCAAACATTTTTTCATAACACTTTCTCCAAACAACAAATGAATGTAAGAGAGTAGTTTCAGTGAGTAAAGGTGGTTGCTGCTATGCCGGGTGTCCTGAGTTAATACTCTAGGAATCCATAGCACTCCTACAAATCTTTCTCTTCTTTCTACACTTCTGGTGTGGCATATGGACACTCACATGCTGGCACATACATAAATAATTTCAAAACACAAAGAAGTGTCATTGAGGTAACTGGCAAGCAGGTGATTCTCTGGCTTTCATCTCTGGAAATCACATAGGATGAATAGATAGTAGACACATAAGTTGTCCTCTCACTGCTACATACACGTCATGGCAAAAGAATAGCGTCAGTTCATTCTGGACTTCATTTCTGAGGATGCCTTCCTTGATAGCATGAATACACTCTGGACTTCATGTCCCAGGTTGCCTTTCTTTATAGGGTCATTACATACAGACCTCATTTCCTAGGATGCCTTTCTCTAGAGCTTCACTACATTTGGACTTTGTTTCACAGCATGCCTTTCTCTATAGCATCAGTACATTTGGACACCATTTTACAGGATGCTTTTCTCTAGAGCATCATTACATATGGACTTCATTTCCTAAGATGCCTTTTTTTACAGCATCAGTACATTTTGGACTTCATTTCCCAGTATGCCTTTCTCTATACTGTCACTACATTTGGACCAGATTTCCTAGGATACATTTCTCTAGAGCATCCGTACATATGGGCTTCATTTCCCGGGATGACTTTCTCTAGAGCATCACTAAGTTTGGTCTTTTTTCCCAGGATGTTTTTTTCTATCACACCATGACATTTAGGACTTCATTTCCCAGGATTCCTTTCTCCATAGCATCATAACATTGTGTGCTCTATTTCCCAGGATGCCTTTCTCCATAACACCATGACCTTTTGGACTCCATTTCCCAGGTGTTCTGTGTACTCAGGAGTTTCCCCTTTTCCTTAGCAGGTGTCCAGTGCACTCACCAGGTTTCCCTAACCTTCTGCAGGTATCTTGGGCTTTCAGCAGTGTGATGGTGGGGATCAGGGTCAGGGTGTCAGGTTCAGGGGGTTAAGGTAGGGTTAGGGTTAGTGTTAAATTTGGGTTAGGTGTCTCTACATTTTGGACTTCATTTCCCAGGTTGCCTTTCTGTATATTAGTCATGTATTATATACTACATTTCCCATGGGGCCTCTTGGATGATTTCCTGGGTTGCTTTTTCTTATAGCATCACTACGTGTTGGATTCCATTTCCCAGAATGCTAGTCTCTTAATTGTCCTTCCATTCAAACTTCCATTCAAAATATCCCATCATGACTTTTGGATCAGAAAGAAACTTACTGTTCCCTCTTTATACCATTTATATGCTTTAAACTCCATTTCTCAGGATGCCTTTCTCCATAGTACCATGACATTTTGGACTTCATTTCCCAACATACTTTTATCCATAACATCACTATATTATCCACTTCATTTCCCAGGATGCCTTTCTCTACAGCCTCACGACATTCTGTACTTCATTTTCAGGATGCCTTTTTGTATAGCATCATTATATATGGACTTCATTTCCCAGGATGACTTTCTCAATAGCAAATAACATTTTGTACTTCATTTCCCAGGATGTCTTTCTGTATAGCATCACTACATTTGGACTTCCTTTTTCAGGATGACTTTCTCTAGAGCATCACTATACATATGGACTTCTTTTCCCAGAGTGCCTTTCGTTATGGCATCACTAAATTCTGGACTTCATTTCCCAGGATGCTTTTCTCCATACCACAACTACATGTTTGGCTTCATTTTCCAGAATGCCTTTCTCTACAGCATCACTACATGTGTGACTTCATTTTCCAGGACTCCTTTCTCTAGAGGATCATTACATTATGGACATCATTTCCTAGTATTCCTTTCTCTGGAGCATCACTATGTTTCCGACTCAGGGTTAGTGTTAGGGTTAGCGTTAGCATTTCGGGATCATGTCAGGAGGTTAAGGGTTAAGGATAGGTTAGTGTTAGGTTAGGGCTAGTGTTAGGGTTAGGGAAGGGGGAGCTTGTGGTTAAGGTTAGAGTTAATGGTTATAGTCAGGTTGAGGGCGTCAGGGTCAACGGGTCAGAGTCAACACATCAGGGTCAGGGGTTTGGGTTAGTGTTAGGGTTAGGTTAGGGTTTGGGTTGAGGTTAGGCTTATGCTTAGGATTACATTAGGTTTAGGCTTAGGGCTAGGGTTAAATTTAGGGATAGGTTTAGGTTAAGGCTCATGCTTGGCAACAGAATTTATTGTAACAGGAGCAGAAATGAAACACATTTGTGCAACTCCTTCATGTAGGTTGCATGAGCCTTCAGGACTTGCTCATGTCCAGTCTCTTGTATACCACTTCCTTTTGATAAGAGAATGCTTCCGTGTGTGTCCTACTTTATGACTTGGTTGGCCTGGTATCATGATTTGATGTCCTATAACACCCAACTCATGATGAGAAATTTATGTTGAATGATAAGTTGGTGGACCACTGTCAAATGTTCATTTTCTCCCAGTGCCTAGGATTAATAACATGTGCTTGAATGCTTGGCCATATTTATTTTTGAAAATGATTCTATTGCTATCAATGGCAGAGACTGAAAATAACTTTAAGAGGTAATGTATTTTCCCAATTATAAAATTATCCTTTGTGTACATTATTCACTTCTATTCTTTTCCATTCAGTGTGTGTGTGTGTGTGTGTGTGTGTGTGTGTGTGTGTGTGTGTGTGTGTAGACTGTGTATCACATGCTTTAAAACTCACAGTGATATTTATACCTCTGTGTCTGGTGTTCTGGCACAAAAAGAAAGCACTACCATACACAGCTTAAAAAATAACATGAGTGGGAGTAGTGAAGGGTGAGGGTCAAGGGAAAGATAGCTTGGGGGAGCAGGAGATCCCGGCTGGATCAACAACAGAGAGGGAGAACAAGGAATAGGAGACCATGGTAAATGAAGACCATATGAGAATAGGAAGAAGCAAAGTGCTAGAGAGGCCCACAGTAATCCACAAAGATACCCCCACAACACACTGCTGGCAATGGTCGAGATACAACCCGAACTGATCTACTCTGGTGATGGGATGGCCAAACACCCTAATTGTCATGCTAGAAACCTCATCCAACTACTGAGGGATCTGGATGAAGAGATCCATGACTAGGCCACTGGTGGATCTCTGGGAGTCCACTTAGAGAGAATGAGGAGGGTTTATATGAGAGAGAATTTTTGAGACCAAGGTTGGATAAAGCACAGGGACAAATAGCCAAACGAATGGAAACACATGAACTATGAACCAATGGCTGAGGTGTCTCCAACTGGATCAGGCCCTCTGAATGGGTGAGACAGTTGATTGGCTTGATCTCTTTGGGAGGCATCCAGGCAGTGGGACCGGGTTCTGTGCTCACTGCATGAGTCGGCTGTTTGAAACCTGGGGCCTATGCAGGATCGTTTGGCTCAGCCTGGGAGGAGGGGCCTGGACCTACCTGGACTGAGTCTACCAGGTTGATCTCAGTCCGCGGAGAAGGCTTTGCCCTGGAGGAGATGGGAATTGGGGGGCGGGCTGGGGGGGAGCTGAGGGGGGCAGGAGGGGGGAGAACAAGGGAATCTGTGGCTGATATGTAGAACTGAATTGTATTGCAAAATAATAAAAATAAAAATAATAATAATAATTTATACTGTGGAAGTTTCAAGGAAGGCCAGAAGATATTGTAGTCCCTCATGTTGGAGATACAGATAGTAGTGAGCTTCTATATACATTGGGATTGGAAGCTGGATGTTCTCAAACAATCTTCAGTACTCTTAACTGCTACTATGTTTTCCTTCCTAAGTTTTCTATTCTTGATTATATTTCTTTTCTAACACAGCATAGTCAGGCTGATGCTGATTATAAAGTGGAATTCTCCTTCATTTGAGAGAATGAATCTCAGCCAGGGAGGACCTTCCCCCCAATTGTTCATCCATTATAAAATGATCAGCCAATTATCAATATATGTACAGCTAATAAAAATGGACACATCAGGTTGTATTCATGTATTTCAGCATACTTATTCACTCATACCTAACAAGGAAGAAATTGGAAGTGATTTGGAAAGAAATGTGATGTAATATCTTTTAATTAACAAATTAAAGAAATAATTGTAATAATGTAGATGTAATGGTCTCATTAATTAAGAAACACAGAGCCAAATGCAGAGTTAAAAGCCCCAGAGGTCCGAGAACAGTAGCTAAGAGCTGAGACCAAAACCGTCTTCTTACCCCCTGCTGCTGCTGCTGTCCTTCATCTGAGAGAGATTTCTACTTCCTGTGTGTCTGTCTTTTTACTGACTTTCTGTTCATCCTTATCATTGGTTGTAAACCCAACCACATGACCTCCTCATCACTGCCTGTCTATACAGACTTCCAGATCTCTATGGTTGGAATTGACATTAAAGGCGTGTGTCTCCATGCTGGCTATGTCCTTGAACACACAGACTCTGCCTGCAATGTGATCAGATTAAAGGCATGTGCTAGCAATGCCTGACTTCTGCTATGGCTTGTTATTAGCTCTGACCCCCAGATAACTTTATTTATTAACATACAAATAAAATCACATTTCAGCACAAATAAAATATAAACCATAATTTTAAATAAAAAGAGGGACTAGATAGATGGCTCAGCAATTAAGAGCACTAGGTGTTGTTACTGAGGTCCCAGGTGCCATGCCTAGGACCTGCAAGTAGCTGACAATTTGCTATTAATCTAGTCCCAGGCATCTCCTGCCTTCTGGCCTCTTTAGATACTGTGCACAGACACCTACAGGAAAAACACCATAAAACTAAAATTATTTTTAAAAAGTTAAAATAGGAAAGAATGGGATTCTGTCCAGTAATGTCACAGCCCTGAGACAGACAGCAGCCAGGGCTAGTTAAAATGAACTTTTATGGTCTTACATGGAAGGAGCTATGGCCTTCTGCCAAGCCAGCCTGCTCAGAAGCAAATGCACCTCTGTTCTAAGGTTAATAAAGCTCATCATAATTGTTCATCTAGGAGCAGAGCAAACAGTGCTGTTAAATGACATCTCCTTGAAGATTTCTGTATTTGTGTTCTCTATCTTTTGTATATGGGAGAAGAGTGGAATTGGTATGTGACCTTTTAGATCAAATATCAAGACTGACAGGTCACATTGGCTTCAAAACCATTTATTTTCACTGTGTCATTTGATTGATTTTCAGGTAAGACCTTGTGGTACAAAATGAACAAGCCAGAGGCATTTCTTTTGATCATTTTTAGAATTTATATGTTTCTGCATGACTTTGAAATAACAGTATCTTTGCTTGTGTGTTGTGATAATGTTCAGAAGTCTATTTGTTAACTGAGTATACTTAGGAAGAGGGAGAACTCTGCATGAACATGTCCAGATTACCTAATTAAAGTCCCCACAATTCTTTTGTTTAGGAAAAGCATTGTTTTAGAAATTACTCCCATTCTCACGTTGCCTCCTGCAGGTAAGTAATCTTTTTGAATTTATCTGTCCCATCTGTTGTGATGGCTATTCTTGGTAATCAAACTGACTAAGTCTGGAATAACTAAAACCCAAAGAGTTGGGTGCACACATAAGGGCTTTTTTTTTAAGGTTTAAAGTTAAATACCCTTTTAAACACACCTTTAATCTCAGCACTCAGAAGGCAGAGGCAGTCAGATCTCTCTGAGTTCTAGGCCAACCTGGTCTAGAGTATGAGTTCCAGGATAGACTCCAAAAGCTACACAGAGAAACCCTGTCTTGAAAACAATAACAAAAGCAACAACAGAGACCCATTTTTAATCTGGATCATTTCAGGTGGTACCTACCTTCAGCTGATTGGTGGTCATGCACATCTCTAATGACAGCACTCAGAAAGGAGAGGCAGTTTGATTTTCTGAGATTGAGGCCAGCCTGGTCTACAGAATGAGTTCTAGGACTACACAGAAAAACCCTCTCTTGAAAACAACAAAAATTCAATCAACAGTTGTGGCTGCATCATGAGACCCCCAGGTAACACCACCATAAAGCCAATATCTGATGCAAAACAAAAATGGGTTTATTGATAACAATCAAGCCCAAGCTTGGTCCATGTCCAACACCCTGGCTAGCCAGGTAAAGGGGGATGGTCCTGAGCTCTCAGGGTAAGGTTTTTTTTTAATGGAAAAACCGTAAGCAGGGTGGTACAAGCGCAATCATATGATTGGGTGAGAGTGTGTAAATTTGAATTTACTTGTTGGGAAATACAGTTATCCTTTTTGGGCAGGCCTGAACAAGTCCTAGGCTCTGTCCTTGAGCTCCCCTGGGGGCTGGCTGGCCTTGCACATACTGATTGTGGGAGATGACTCACTGGCCTAGGCTCTTTCTGTGAGCTGCCATTGAGGCTGGCTGGACTTGCACAAAACAATAACCC
The DNA here is from genome assembly GCF_007827085.1 of Peromyscus californicus insignis. NCBI lineage: Eukaryota > Metazoa > Chordata > Mammalia > Rodentia > Cricetidae > Peromyscus > Peromyscus californicus. Next base: position 33,944 of record NW_026294598.1, read on the forward strand.
ATGCACAAAGCTCTAAGTTGGTGAGAGGTCCCAGACAGTAAATAACTGAATGAACCTTGTTGAGCAGTCAGAATATTCACAAAAAGGGAGCTATTGGATTAAGTCTTAGCCCTCTGAGGAACTGCTTGCTTAAGTCTCAAGAAGTTGAAATTGAGATCTGATCTCTGAGAGAAGACTGAGTGGATTGTTTTGATGTCTGCTTGGTCCTTTCACAACAAAGAATAAGATGCACCTTTAATCTGGATAGCAACTCTTGGTGTTAGCGTACATATATAAAGGGTATTAAAGAAGGAAGTTCTCTCTTTGCCTGCTTGTCCAAGTTTTGGATACCAACTTCATTCTTTACTATCATTAGAGGCTACTTCCTTAGAATTTTGGTGTATACTGAAGACCAGCTCAGATGTCCTGCCTCATTCAATGAATAACTACTGGACTCTTCATATTTCCATGGCAGGCAGCCTTTGTTGGACTAGCTCTACCATAGCTTGTGAGACATTCTAAAAAATCCACTTTCTACATACATGGAAGGTTTATTCTCCCAATCCTGTTCATGCAGAGAACCTTGAATAATGCAGTGTTTTGTTTTGTTTTGTTTTGGTTTCACCTGCCCATGGAGGAAGATGTCCTGGCTAACAATAGTGCTTGCAAACACATTCCTTCCTAGCTCAACTATGCTTAAAACATTCAACTTTCCATGAAGACTAATCTTTATTATTATTCATTTGCTAACAGATTACTCTGAATTTTAGGAATAAATCTCCTAAAGCAATGGAGCCATCACCCAGCTTTCTGATAGGAGAAAGACATACACTTTTGTTTGTGATCTGGTTTCTGCTTTCTTTCCTGGTTATCTGAATTCCTTGTGACCACTAGATAAAAAGTATATTCAGTTCACCTGATCTCAACGTGAAGTCAGAGATCAAACATCTGTGATAATATTTTATTTGTTCTCTAGCAAATAAAACTTATCTGGGGATCAGCAGACAGAAGCAACTACTAGTTAGACATAGAGGCCAGACAATTTTGGGACACACAATCTTATCACTCAAGAAGCAAAAATTCATTTGGATCTTTGTGTGTTCAAGGCCACACTGCAAACAGAGGCAGGCGTGATAGCACACACCTTTAACCCTGACACCTATGGTCTCATGTCTTTACCTGAAGAGGACACACACCTTTAATCCCAGGAAGCGATGGGAGGAATGCAGAAATGTATATAAGGCATGAGAACAAGGAACTAGATGCTTTTAAGTAGTTCAACTGAGACTATCAGGAGTCTGTGAAGACGACGAGGTCTTCTTCAACAGCGAGGTGGACTAGAAAGTGGGTTTGCACCCAGCGGGGCTGGGCCAGTCAAACGTGTGTGCACTGGGGGCCAAGGTCGAGGTGCCCAAGCCTGTGACTGGGCGGGGCCAGCATCGGGTCGCGGTCGGGGTCACGGAGGGTAGCGTGCTGCTCGGGCCTGCCATGTCGGGTGCGCTGCCGGTGCCTGCGCCCGGCGCCCCCACAGGGCTGGCAAAGGACACGGCGGCGGCGACCCCCAGTCTTCCTCAGACGCCGGCGGCCACCACTGGCACTATCCTGGCCACACCGACGCCCACCGTACTGACCCCGCGCCTGCTGCAGCCGCCTCAGAACCTGACTAACATCCAGGACGTCCAGCTGCCTCCAGGAATGGTCCTCCTGTGGAGTGAGAAGGCGCAGTTGTTAATGATCCCTCAGCAAGCCCTGGCCCAGATGCAGGCCCATGCCCAGGCCCAGCCTCATAGCACCATGGCACCCTGTATTGCAACCCCCACAGGGGATCCACCTGTCCAGATCTCCATTGTGCAGGCTCCAGGAACCCCTATTATTGCATGGCAGGTGACCCCAACTACCATAATTAAGCAGGTGTCTCAGGCACAGACGACGGTACAGCCCACTGCAAACCTTCAGCGGACTCCTGGGGTACAGCCTTAGCTGGTTCTGGGTGGTTCTGCACAGACAGCCTCACTCGGAACTGCCACAGCTGTTGAGACAGGGACACCTCAACGAATCATCCCGGGGACCAGCACCACCTCCACAGTGGCCACAAAACCTCTGGAAAATGGGAAGAAATGTAAAAGTTTTCTATCTACTTTAATAAAACTGGCTTCCTCCAGTAAACAGTCTACAGAGACAGAGGCTAACGTGAAAGAATTAGTACAAAACTTGCTAGATGGGAAAACTGAAGTAGAAGATTTCACTAGCAGGTAATCGAGAACTGAACTCTTCACCTCAACCTTCCTTTGTGCCTTTCCTGAAGAGGAGCTTAACTGCCTTGAGACAGCTGACCCCAGACTCTGCGGCCTTTATCCAGCAGAACCAGCAGCAACAGCCACCTGCCTCGAAGGCCACCACTGCACTCACGGCTGTGGTGCTAAGCAGCTCGGTGCAGTGCACAGCTGGGAAAACAGCTGCTCCGGTGACCAGCGTCCTCCAGCCCCCCGTCATCAGCCTCACGCAGCCCACACACGTTGGTGTTGGCAAGCAGGCACCACCCACACCACTGGTGATCCAGCTGCCCTTGAAGCCTGGAGCCTTGATCCAGCCCCCACAGGTGACCTTGACGCAGACACCCATGGTCGCATTGTGGCAGCCTCACAACAGGATCACACTCAACACACCACAGCAGATCCAACTGAACCAGCTGCAGCCAGTCCCTGTGGTGTTACCTGGAACCAAAGCCCTTTCTACTGTATCTGCATAAGCAGTTGCTGCACAGAAAAACAAGGTCAAGGAGTCAGGGGGAGGCACCTTTCTGGTTAGGATGACATCAATGATGTTGTGTCAATGGCTGGAGTAAACCTGACTGAAGAAAGTGCAAGAATATTGGCCTCAAAGTCTGAGTTGGTGGGGACACGGACTCGATCCTGTAAAGACACCTTCCTCCTCCCCACACCTTTGCAGAGGAGGATACTGGAAATAGGTAAAAAGCAAGGCATCACGGAACTGCATCCACATGTAGTGAGTTACGTGTCTCATGCCAAACAGCAAAGGTTGCAGAATCTTGTAGAAAAAATATCTGAGCCGGGTGGTGGTGGTGCATGCCTTTAATCCCAGCACTTGGGAGGCAGAGGCAGGCGGATCTCTATGAGTTCAAGGCCAGCCTGGGCTACAGAGTGAGTTCCAGGAAAAGGTGCAAAGCTACACAGAGAAACCCTGTCTCAAAAAACTAAAAAAAAAAAGAAAGAAAAAATAAAGAAAAAAATCTGAAACAGCTCAGCAGAAAAACTTCTCTTATAAGGATGACGACAGATACGAGCAAGCGAGTGATGTCAGGGCTCAGCTCAAATTCTTTGAACAGCTTGATCAGATTGAAAAGCAGAGGAAAGATGAGCAGAAGAGGGAGATCTTGATGCAGTCAGCAAAGTCTCGGTCCAGACAAGAAGACCCAGAGCAATTAAGGTTGAAGCAGAAAGCAAAAGAGATGCAGCAGCAGGAGCTGGCACAGATGTGACAGCAGGATGCCAACCTCACAGCATTGACGGTGATCTGGCCCATGAAAAAGAGGAAAGTGGCCGGGCGGTGGTGGCACACGCCTTTAATCCCAGCACTCGGGAGGCAGAGGCAGGCGGATCTCTGTGAGTTCGAGGCCAACCTGGTCTACAGCGTGAGATCCAGGAAAGGCGCAAAGCTACACAGAGAAACCCTGTCTCGAAAAACCAAAAAAAAAAAAAAAAAAAAAAAAAAAAGAAAAAGAGGAAAGTGGACAGTGCCGGGCTGGGATTGGGAGCAGAGGGCTCAGGCCCAGGCACAGCGCTCCCAGGCAGCTCTGGTGTGGGAACCCCCAGACAGTTCACACGGCAAAGAATCATATGGGTCAACCTCAGGGACCTCATATTTTCTTTAGAAAATGAGCGTGAGACAAGGCATTCACTGTTGCTCTACAAAGCATCCCTTAAGTAATAGGATGACCCGTTGTTTCTGATAGGATGCCAGCGGACTTTTTTATATATTTGCAGATTACACCTTTTTGTAAGAAGCAAAGGGGATATTATTTAAAAACAGCCACCTCTTTACAATGGAGCAGTTTTATACTCCTGTTTCTAAATCAGCTCTTCAGTGTGGCAGAAACCATGTCCACAGCAGAGAGAATACGAAGGCCTGTGGATGCTCTTACAGGACAGCTCACCCAAGCTCATCCTCGACCGAGTGGCCTTCTTTCCAAACAAGCCATATTTAAAGACTGATGGAAGGAAGCGCTTAGCAAATAATTAGCAGTTGCTCATCCTGTGTGCGTTTTGGTTCGGTTCACTTCGACTCACTCACTAGGTGTACGTCTACAACCGATGACCTCATTTCACTGACTTTACTGTTGTTGTAGCAGCCAGTTGGTGAAGCAAACTGATTTTTAGACTACCACCCCATGCCCACCCTGTCCCTTACCTCCCTTCTACATGAAATTCCCCAGGAACACAACCTCCAAGCAGGGTCGCATTTCTGCTAGTGGAGGCCGGGGCGCAGCACCTGTACAAGTACAATTTATTTGCTGCAGTTTGGAAGCTGTAAAGTGGAAGGAAACGACAACCTTTTCAGCATAAATATATTTTACTTGCACTGTGTTTTTAGCTCCGAATGAAAACTTAGATGAAATAAATCAGAGTTGAGACAAATCAACAACAGACTGTTTCTCAGTGTGGATCCAGTGTTGGAAATGTTTGGTGTATTTTGTCAGTAATTGTTCGTAATTTTTGGCACATAACATGAAATGGCTATGTAAACTGAAATTATTTTGCTAAGAGACTGTATGCAAGCTGTGGCCAACCTTACAGAGCAAAGCCCCTTCTTTTTACCTGTTTTTATTACAAATATACTAATTGGTTCTTTATATTTTCAGAGGTTATTGTATTAAATTGTCTATTGATATTACTTTTATGACTGTAAATAATTTGGCTTTCTCCGTGTGGATTCTCATGTTAGACTTTAATTTGCACATGTGAAATGAATGCTGATCAGTATTTTTTACCAACACCTGAGAACTGTTACATCTTTCATTTTATCTTTTTGGAAATCCCCGTCTTTCCATTTTTTTTTACATAAATTTTGAACAGTTACTCATTCATTTGTAAATATTTTACTTTCAAAAATGAAGTTTTTAATTGCTATTGTTTTATAAAGGATTGAAAGAAAATTAACTCCTTTATTAAAAACAAATTTATCTGAAAAAATATAAGTATATTCTAGCCAGGCCTGTTAGAGATTAGGACAATAGGATACACATTTGTTCACCCGGATTGTCCAGACATTTGGCTCCAAATCATTATAAAGGAGACACTGCTCATTTACAACCAGCCACTAGGTCTAATCCTATATCAAAGAATATCTAACAAGCTGCACATTGAGGAGCTACAGGTTTCAAACCAACTTTAAGTCCTGGCATGCCATAAAGTTCCAATTTTCTTCTTTAGAAAGGCATAGGTCTGCCACATGGGCAATATGACACCAAGTGACAAACATTTGAAAAGGAAAACACTACGTTTGTGGTGGTGGTGGTGGTGGTGGTGGTGGTGGTGGTGGTGGTGGTGGTGGTGGTGGTGGTGGAACACACCTTTAATCCCAACACTCACTTGAGAGGCAGAGGCAAGCAGATCTCTGTGTGTTTGAGGCCAGCCTGGTCTAGAGAGTGAGTTCTAGGAGAGGCTCCAAAGCTACACAGTGAAACCCTGTCTTTAAAAGAAAAAGAAAGAAAGAAAAGAAAAAGAAAAAAAAAGAAATTTAGAGCTGGGTGGTGGTGGTGCACACCTAAATCCTATCCAGGTGGATCTCTGATTTCAAGGCCATGCTGGTCTACAGATCGAGATCCAGGACAGGTACCAAAAACTACATGGAGAATCCCTGTCTCAAAATAAAAAGCAAGTAAGCAAGAAAGAAATGGAAAAAACTATTGTGTTATAGAATTTCCTGATGAAGCAAGGCTTTCCTTTATGCCCTCAGGCAGGGAGAAGAAAAATTCTTGGGAAGGTAGTTAAAATCTAGGACCTAGGCTTTGGGAGCATTCCCTAAGGGTCTGATGTGTTGACAACAGAACAGCTCCTTCCCTAAAGCCATAAATAGGCTTTAGAGAGCTGGTAATGTCTACGGCTAGGGCTTTTGTGGTGGGATTGCTTCAGATCATGAATTTGTCCCATTGTGTAATATTTCTGCTGACTTCATAAAAGTCATCCATTTTCTTCAATTTCCCCTCTGGAAGTAGTATACAAGTTGCTATTCTTCTTAAGAAGCTTAGTTGAGGCTGGAGAGATGGATTAGAGGTTAAGGGCACTGGCTACTCCTCTTCCAGAGGTCCTGAGTTCAATTCCCAGAAACTACATAGTGGTTCTATATTATCTATAATGAGACCTGGTGCTCTCTTCTGGCCTGCATGCATACATGCAGGCAGGATGCTGTATGATGCATAATAAACAAACAAACAAACAAACAAACAAACAAATAAATAAATAAATATTTTTTTAAAAAGGTGCTTAGTTGACATGAGACATAGATTGTACAATACCTCATTCTTTTTCTCTCTTTCTTATCTCCTTCACCTGAGAACCCTGTTATTGAAGAAGATCCTACTGTTTCATATCACTGGGTTATTTAAGAAATAATTTTGGAAATGTCTTTGCTGTGTAAGTCTCCCATTGGTCTAAGTGAGTGGAGTTGCAGTATTTGGTCCCAATTTGAATTACTCAAAGTGTAATCTGAAGCCTGAATCCAACTGTCACAAGGATGATGGAATATGGGGAATGCAAGATCTCTTCTAGGCTGGTTCCTCTTTGAGCATTAGCCACAGATGGATGCATGCTTTCATTAAAGAGATTTTTTTCCGTATTAATCTCTTAATTGTGTGGAGTGATTTCTCCCTTGGAAGGCGTATTGATTCTAGGACACTTGCATTTTAATCATTTTAGAAAGATGTTTCTGACACAAGCTCTCTTATGTTGACACAAATGGCCATGGTCCCAGTGTGTTGCTCTCCAGGTCAGTGATCTTGCTGTCCTCCATATTACAGCTGCAAAATCTTAAATTGAATGATTGTATCACCTCTAGGTTTAAAAACTACCCATTTGGATCATCCAATTTAATATCCATTGTAAAAGGAAAGGACTTGCATTTGGAGCATGGTTTCTACCTTCAGACCAGAATGGAAGGAATAGTTTATTGTGCACACTACTGTGGAAAAGAGGGTAGGTAATAAGCTGCTGAAGTCACCATTATTAAAAAAAAACAGAACCTGATTATAGTAGGAGGAGTGACTTTGTAATTTCTAAGCATTTACTAATTGAAGTGTTGGGAATTAAGACAGACGAGACTAATTGGAATGACGGGACTGTGAAAATTTCATGTGCTGGTGGCCTGGCACCCTTGATCCAGCATACCTTGTAGGCAGGTCAAGTTTCAGTTGAATGTTCTGTGGCTGGCTTGGTGTCCCAGTTCCATCATTGGAGCCTTATGTAGTTACAGAAAATTGCTAGTTCAGCCTCCATATTCTTAATTGTTTGGAGTCCTAACTAGGGTCACCCTTATAGGTTCCAAGATGTTTTTTTCTTAGATTTATTTATTATCTATACAGTATTCTGCCTGCATGTGTCCCTGTAGGCCAGAGGAGGGCACCAGATCTCACTAAACGTGGATGTGAGCCACCATGCAGTTGCCGGAAATTGAACTCAGGACCTCTGGAAGAGCAGTCGGTGCTCTTAACCCCTGAGCCATCTCCCAGCCCAGGTTCCAGGTTGTTTACATTGCACTATTTTCATAAACCCTGCTAAAAGCTCCCCTATTCCAGTTATCTCTCCCTACCTTCTCCTCATTTGTCTCTTCCTTACTCACCTGATCCTTCCTGTTCCCATCCCAACTTGCCATCAGTGCACCCAAAAAATCTATTCTATTCCCACTTTCAAGGGAGAGATGCAAATCTCTCCTAGGGCCATTGTTTCTTATTTAGCCCCGCAGCATCTATGAATTTTACTGTGATTAACTGTGATTACTATGATTGTACTTTGCTGAACTACTTATATCTACTTATAAGTGAGTACATACCATGTTTGTCAAACCATGTTTGACTCACTCAGGATAATAAAGAACTAAAGAATCTTGACAACATCAAACCAAATAATCCATTTATAATGAGACATACCTCTAAACAGAATTCTCAGTACAAGAATCTAAAGTTGCTGAGAAACACTCCAAGAAGTGTTCAACATTCTTAGCCATCAGGGAAATGCATATTAAAAACTCCTTTGAGATTTCATTTTATATCTGCCAGAATGAGAAGATCAATAATATAAATGATAGCTAATGCTGGCAAGGACATGGAGTCAGGGGAGTCACTGCTTTGACAAGTGCAAACTTGTGCAGTCACTGTGGAAAATAAATATGCAATCCTCTGAAAATGGGTAGTCAATCTACATGAAGACCCAGCTTGGGCATATACCCAAATGATTGTCCTCCACCCTACCACAAGGACAATTGCTCAACTAGATTCATAGTGGCTTTATTTATAATAGCCAGAAACTGTCATGTCTGTGAGAGATTTTGCTGATTGATGTTTGAAATGAGAAGGCTCCTCCACGTAGGGTAGCAGGAATGGTTATTCCACCTAGGGTGACTGTAGCAAGAGCATACCCCAGTTATGGGGGGAGGGGAGTAATCACTCTTGATTCAGACATGGTATAAAACTCATTTATTCACACAGTAAGATTACAAGTAATATTTATCCTGTCTTCCAAATAGAAGCAGGAGTACCTCTCCAGGTGTACAGGTCCAGACTTGCCACATCTGTTCCTATGGATCTTGAGTAAGCCTTCCTCCAGTTAGCCATGTCTGCACTGGGGACAAGATCTCACGTCTCATGCAAGGGTCTGATGAGATCTGTTGATCAGGTCTGAGGCTTCATTTTATATCCCTTTCTGGCTAGGTTTCTAGTCTTATCCCTACTTGCACACATAGATTATAGCTCATCACTACTCCATTTGTGGTTTACTTAAGTCATTCTATTGCTTATCACTCCTGTTCACCCTAGGTCTTACATGTTCCTTACAGTGACAATAACCCTAATAAAGTGGGCCTGGGCTAGAAAAGGGAGCCAACTGAACATGAGACAGTTACTGCCAAGAGAGAACACCAGAAAGCAATCTTTGCCTGTGGGTTTTGCCTTCAATTGTTAGCATGGGTTTTTATCCTGATCTCCTGAGGTGATGGAGTGTGATCTGACGCAATCAGCCAAATAAACCCATTCATTGCCTGATATGTTTTTAGTTAGAGGCTTTAATCACAGCAGGATAAAAGCAAGTTAGAACAAAAAATATAACACCAACAGTGATTTTGTTGCTAGGTAGAACCTGAGAAGCTTGTCTTTTGGAAGAATGTGGAAGATATCAGGACCTTTTTTGGCAAAAACCGTAGAAAGTTACACACAGAACATTAATGGTCCATCATGTATGACCAGGAAGATGGGAAAATTAAGAGTAATGGCAGAAAGTGGAGATTGAGATTATAGGATTTCAGTCTAAATGACTCAATAAAAATTAGGCTAACCATCATTTGTGTGATATTTTGTCTCCGAATCATTTCTTATTCTGTCAATGCCCAGGATATTTATTAATGTAGAATTTAAAAATAATGGGCTAGTTTCTTAAATGGAATACTGAATCTGTTGGAGGGTTTTTATAGACTCATTCAGGTGAACAATGAAAGAAAACAAGTGAGGCAGAAACAAATGAAAATGAGAAGGTAGTTTCAGAAGACAGTGAAGTGCTGAAAAAGGCAAAGGTTTTCAAAGACGTTATCACCATTATACAGAAAATGGAAGCATGAAGGTTAATGGAAGGTTCCCTAAGGTTAATGCTCTATTTACCTAGTGCTTGAAGTTATGAAATGAGTAAGCAAAGTGATTTCTAGTCCCAGGAAGCAACTTCATACAAAACTGGCTTCACCTGTGGTCCAAGCATGTTTTAGTCAATCCAAATCAAGAAGTCAAACTTTGCAGGATATCACATCATCTGCTTCTCCTGGAAACAATAGAGAATCAAAATTTAAGATTATGGATTCCTAACCTCTGGTTACAGTTCAGCATTTTTGAAGGCATCTATGATTGGCAGAGACAGAAACCATGTGAGGAGTTTGGGAGGGTTCACTGCAGGAGGTTGTGAGTATTAAGCCTGGTGTTTTTTATTCCTTTTTAACTCTTTACTCTTTTGATGGCCTGCTCTCCAGTTCTAAAATAAATCACACACACAAAGGCTTATTCTTTCTTATAATTGCCTGGCCTTAACGACTTGTTTCTGGCCAGCTTTTCTCACCTTAAATTATCCCATCTACTTTTTGGCTCTGTCCTTTTTTTGAGCTGAGGACTGAACCCAGGGTCCTGTGCTTGCTAGACAAGCACTCTACCACTGAGCTAAATCCCCAAACCCAGCTCTGTACTTTTATCTTTCTCTATTATGTATACCTTTCTTTACTTCTTACTCCATTGCTTGCTGTCTAGATGAATGGCTGGCCCCTGGTGTCCTCTTTTTTCGTTGCTGCTTCTTCCTTTTTTTACGCCCAGATTTCTTCTCCCATTTATTATCTCTGACTGCCAGCCTTGCCTATCATTTCCTGATGAGCTATTTTCCATTCAGCTTTTTATTAGACCAATTTTAGACAGGAAATGTATCACAGCTTCACAGAGTTAAACAAATGCACCATAAAAAATGCAACACATCTTTGCATCATTAAAACAAATGTTCCACAGCATACACAAATATAAAACATCTTAAAATAATATTCCACACAATTGGGTTGCATTTTGTCACCACAAGATGTTGAGATACATAAGCTATGAGATATCTTCCATGTAGACCTTGCTGCATATAGGGAGTAGAAGTAAACAGAGAGAGATGTATGAGAAGTTGCAGGGAAAGGACCATCTAAGCCCTTTGGAACTGAAGCCTCTTGCATCTGAGCAGAGATACAGGATTTGTTTTTTGTTTTGCTGTGCTTCAGTCTTTCCGTCATTCAACCTTCCCTCAGTGTGTCTCCATTTCACTGTTTTGGAATGTGAATGGGACTGTGTGCCATTGTATGTTCAAAAGATGTAACTCTACTAATTTTACATGATGTCACCATCAAGAGATCATTTTGAGTGTCAGAAGAGACTTTGGACATTTTAACAATGTAAGGGCTATTTCAGAGTATGAGGATCACTGAAATGAATAAATGCATTTTTTTCATGAATGATCATGAGCCTTAATGACTTGGGTCAGAACGTAATTGATTGAAAAACCTCCCAGATAAGGTACTTAATTTGGACACACATTTCTCCTTGGTGATTTCTTTAAAATGCTTTTGAAACTTTGAGTAGGAGGCGACTTTCTGGATTAAATTCCTCACTGTACATGTGATATGCATCTCAACAGTCTCAACACATTTCCTGTTTGTTCTGTATACTGTGTTGTGCTGAAATTAATCAGCCAATTTCCTTCCTGTTCTGTCATACCTTCACCAACATTATAGACTCTATCTCCAAATCACATAAGATAGAGTAGAAGCAATTGTAATTCATTGATAAGGCAGTTTGGTAGCCTGCTCTTTTAATTTTTTTTTTTTTGTTTTTGAAGACAAGTTTTATCTGTGTAGCCCTGGATGTCCTGAAAGGAGCTCTGTACATCAGGCTAGCCTCAAACTCAGAGATCCAGCTGATTCTGGCCCCCACATCTGGGGATGAAAGGAGGTCCAACATTCTTAGCTTTTTTGTTTTTATATTATTCGGTGATGGGCTTGAGATGTTGATTTCTGTACATGTCAAACCTATGCTATTTTACAGATTTTCACCTTTATCTTGTACTTTAAAATTTGGCAGAGAGCGTCATTTTGTTTCTCAGAATGGCATGTACTCATGACATTAATACAGCCTGTGCCTTTTGAGTCATTGGATAGCGAGTGTATGACCTTCCTGCCTGTTGTATTTTGTTTGAATTTTTAAGTGAATATGAATATTTTACCTGTATGCATGGATATATACCACATGGGTACCTGGTCCTCACAGTGATCAAATGATGGTCTTAGAAACCCTGAGGTTGGAATAATGAATAATTGTGATCTCCCATGTAAGCAAGGGCAATTGAGCCCACCTCCTTGCAAAACAAGCAAGAGCTCTTTGCTGCTATACCATCTCTCCTGCCCTGTGTTGATTATACTTGATCAACATTTATATTTCTAAAGTTCTCATCTGTCCATTTATAACTGTTACAATGTGCAGTGCCTTTTGTCAAAATCTTATTGATGTTACAGTTTGAATTGGGCACTTCATGTTCTTGAAGATGAAAACAGAACTGTAATGAATCCAACACTCTTTTTAGAAACTTCAGTAAAAACCTCTGAGTTTCTTCTGTATTTTTTGTTGATTTTTGCATGGAAGACAAGGTCTTAATGTATAGTTCTGGCTTTTCTGGACCTGATTTCATAGATTAGACTTCTATTCAACTCAGAGGCAGATATACCTGCCTCTGCTTTCTGAGTGCTTGGGTTAAAGGTATGAACATTACACCTAGTCTACCCATCCTACTTTTGTTTTCTGTAGTTCATAATTATTCATACATTTTCACTCATGTATACTCTGTACTGTTGATATGTTTACTTGTCTCTCTATGTTAATAGACATTTCTCTTGCAAAGTAATATCTCCTTCAAGGGGTACAGAATTGACAGAGATAAACCTCCTATTCAGTTTTCATCTAACGTGACTTGGTGATTTTATTGCAATGTCTATGTTATGAAATATTTTGGGAGGATCAGAATTATATTACTACACTGTCAAGAAAGTATACATTTACAATGCTTTCTGTTGTACACATGTGTGGGATGTTTTAGAATGCAGTGACCTATGATGATGTGCATGTTGGCTTCACTTGAGAACAGTGGACTTTGCTGGATCCTTTCCAGAAGAATCTCTACAAAGATGTGATGCTGGAGACCTACTGGAACCTCACTACTATATATAAAACTGAATACTCCTTCATGTTTTAAAATAAGGGGATAATAGTTCCTTGGTTATTGATTCTCTTCAGTAATTTCATTGAGAAAGGAGAATCAGGTGAATAAATCAGTCATGCTTCAAAGAGTCACTGAAGATAGTAACTTAAATTTTGCACAGTTTCCAATAAAATATCATCCATTTTCTGATACTATATTTTAGGGTACAGTTGGAAAGACAATACTACTGATGAACATTTTCAAAGTTCCAGAAGACATGGAAGGTAATTGTCTTGTACAAGTTGATAAAAATGCACCTGTGAAGAAATTGTAATGTGTTCTGGAAGTATTGAACAAATGCAACAGTGTAAATAAGCACTGTTTGAAGTTTGTTGGTGATTATTAAATTCTTTGTGAATTGGGTATGATCTGGATTAAGGAATTCATCTTCAAAGACCTGAATCAAAATGGAGGGTTTTTCACAAGATAACAGATATTTGAGATCACAACTATGCAGGTAAGCAGAGGGCTGTGGAAGCACAATAATTCAACAGTACAGAACAGTTTATGGAGCTTCTGTTTCATTAATGTTGTGTGTATACATGTTTGTATGGTGTATGTATGTTTCTGTGTTGTAGATCCTTAACACAGTGTGAAGGAAGTTAGCTCTGTCCTTAGAAAACTTTGGTAATGTATAACAAATGACTTTGTCACATGTTAAGGAGAAGTGCCATTATGGAACAAGTTATTTCAATCATAATGGGGCTTCCCAAATGTGTCAATTAAGTGGAGTAGTTGAGTATTAAGGTGCAAGGAACTGGTGGGTCTCTATACTGAAGTACAGGCTTGAATAATGTAAGATTCTCCTCACTGCATACCTGCTTTGTCATGTGTCTGACTTTAATCATATGCAAACTTGTTTATGTGTAGGCATGGAGGTATATTGTTCCCTTTTATTAAAATTTCAAGTAAAGTTCACAGTACTTTCCATTTCCAATATATCCTAAACCAGTTCAGATGACTTTTTTCCTTTCCTCAGAACTGTAATATTTGGAGCCATCAATAAAATGAAACTTAAATGATAAAGGGAGGAAGAATTCATGAGGAATAGATTATTCATGTCTTAGAAAGGACTTATAATTGCAGGTTGACTGAGATAGAGATCTGAGTTTATTAGGAGAAAAGAAGCAGGAATTAACTCAAGCATAGTGAAACATATGTTTGCCATGCTCTCAGAGTGTTTCATTGCCTTATGACAATGAATGGAAACACAGCCAGTCAAATTGTACCAAACATATATTCTTCTTGATTTTAAATTATAAATCTTTGGTATAGAACCTCATGGTAAAAGCATGATTAAAGAAGGTATCTTTTCACTGACCACACAGATTCTTCACCTATTCTCTGTGAGTCTCATGCACCCTTTGTGGGTGTGAAATTCACACTGTAGAATCAGAGACTGATGATAACATGCATCTTATAACTGTGAAATCCAGATAATCAGATATGTCTTGGAGGAAACTATTACTTTGCATGCAGTTATGAAATAAATTTCTGGGAAAATACAGGCAAATTAACATAGTTGTAATTTGTTATGCTTGCTGTAAGGAGAAGCATGTGACTTTTTTATCATTATGCTTCTCTTTATTTCTCTAAACTGATTAGATTTAATTCTACTCCCAGTTTTATTTCCTTCCTCCTACTCTGGGTTCCAGTCTGTGTTCTTTCTGCAGAGTGTTCACATACATATCTGGATTGTGGTAAGAGCTTTATTCATTTACGAAGGAGGTGGTTATGCTGCAGAATTTCCTATCCAAAGAAAGTCATTGCATCTTCTTCAGTTTAGGAATAATTTCTCTTTAATCCTGGTTAGGGCTTTTAAAATTATGACTTTCTTATGAGAGGAATTGGTGTTTATTAGAATCCTCTTGAAAAAATCTGCATAGGTTGTAGTAACTAAAAACTCATTATTAACATTTGAACAACACAATGGAGTTCCTCTGCATTCTTCATTTCTGCACAGAGACATGCATTTCATACAACCCTGATTCTAGTATATACCTTATCTTCATGCAAGAAAAAGATAAAAATAAATTTTTGCCTAGTTACAAATATTAATGGTGTTTGAGTAATTACTATCCATTCATGTAGAAAACAAAAATAAACTGAGTATGTTTGTAGAATTCTACATAGCCAATGTCACTTCCAGGGAGCATTCCATTCATTCCTTTTGAAATTAAATTAATGAAATCTTGTTTTGCAAAGCAGCCTTAAATATGAAGAGATTTTTGTATCCATCATTATTTTTTAAATTGCCAACAAAACAATGATTTTAGAGAATGGAATTTAGTTTTCTTCACTAAAATCTTAAAGTATTAGAGGGTTCCTGAGAACTCACATATTGGAAAGAATATTACCTGGTTCTTCTCATTTTTTTTCACCCATTGTTACTTAACAGTGACCCTGGGTGAAGTAATATCACTGTGAAAATAAATTTGTGAAAAGTTTTAATCTTGAGTCTCGTTGCACAGTTTCATAATCTTAGTATTATAAATTGTATTATTGTAACCAATGGGAAAAGTCAGTGGAGACTTTAGAGGGAAATGCATTGCCTTCATGATTGTCGAACACAAGCAATTAATTTTTTAGCCCAGTTTTGTCTGAGACTACCCCACAGGTGCTGTCTGTTATCCTCCATGGAAAGCTCATTTGTTTTAATCACCAATCCCAGAGAAAGAGAATGCAAGGGCTCTTAATGCGTATCAATGTCAGCTGTGTTCAGCCTCAATTGAAAGACCAACCTGACTCTGCTAGCTTCAGCATGTCAATTTAACGTGTAGCCAGGTCTGTATTTAAGTCAGTCATGATGCGGGCCATACAGTCAACCAACCAGAATGCATGAAAGTAGAACCTTCAGTTTTGTCTGCCACTGGGAGCTCATGTTCTTCTACATTTCTGCTATGTTATAGTACACAGTGTGAGCTTTTTGATCCTTCCTTCTAGTCTCTTAGCGTGGTAGAAAATATAAAAGGCTGTTCTTGCTTTGAAACCCAAAATATTATCAGGAAGGTGAAATTTTGAGATAAAGTCTTCTAAGAGGATCCAGAAGGAAAGACAAAGAGTGATGGCTTTTTCTCAGGTAAATGTGTGTATGGAGGTGAGATTTGTTGTCTGTTCACCTACAAATGCTTCTTTTGTGGTGATCCCAAACCTTTACATTACCTCTCAATTTTAACAAGGCTTTTTTTTTCTGATGCATTTGTCAAGGTAAAGTTTTTTTTGAATGCATGTCACATGAGTGTGTACTTCTCTCCACTGTTTTCTCACTTATTTTTCAAAATAAATTCTCTGCATTAATGCATAGTATAAACATTTAATATACAAAATTACATGCATACCCATGTCCTACTGAAAATGGAATTGATTCATCTTATATCAATGTGAAAGAAACCATGTACCCTGTTCCTTTTCCTAGGGATATTTTTGCTCAATATAGATTGTTCCAAGAAAGAGGCACTATGAAAGGTGGAATGTCTTCCTGTCAAAGGATAATGTTTAGAGTATTAATTCTATGAAACACATACTGCATTTTATACTAAGTTGAAGTGTTTAAATGTAATGGTAACATCCAAGTGGAGTTTGCCAGTCATAAGGTGGTATGAAATTACCCTATCAGGCAAGATTTCTTCTGTTTACTGTACTGTTTTGTAAGTAAATTCAGAGTCTATTCCATTATTTCTCTTTCCTAGCTACTAACCTTACAGTGAACTTTTAATGCCCTTCTGTTGTGCTGACACCTGCTAACAATCATTCCCCTGGGAGCTGATGCAATAGTACATCCTATGGTTATATAGTAGATTTTTTGAACAAATGAACTGATGGAGAACTAGTTGGCAAAGTGTACTTATAATTATGTAGATTCCACACACAAAGTTTCAACAAGGAAAATTTAGGTGGTTGGATTTGAAGTGTCTTCATTAACAACCAAAAGTATTAAACTGGTTGCAGAGATGTCATTATTTATATACAGCAATTGCAAGTGAATCCACAAGAAGTACTCTCACTGTTTAAAATAAACTTAAATGAGAATCTCAACATTTGTGTCACTGCTAAATTGTGAAATGCTGGAATTTTAGAATGAAACCTGGAAAGTATAAGGAATGCCTCATTGGAGACATTGGTGAGGTAACAATTCCCTGCTGTGCCTTGGGTGTAGGTAAGTATATTACTTACCCAGTGTGTGAAATACTTTCAGCTGTGGCTACCCCTCAGATTCCTCCCAATATTTCAGATAGAGTTGCAGGTATTTTTTATTGAATGATCTCAGGGAATGGAATGTGAGGAAGGGGTCACTAGAACTTCTTACAGCTGTGTTAAGATGCAATTCAAAATGCTTGTGTACAGTTCAAAGCAGGGCAGTGAAACCTCATACCAGGTTGTAGAGATTTCCATGATCTGAAGGAATAATGGACCCTCACAAAGCAGGAAAGGAGAAACTAAGTTTTGATCTGTTTGTAAAAGTTTATGGTTTCTGCATCTCTGCTGTGTCCCAAGTCACTGATTGGGGACATTTTATACCTGCTTTCTGATTTCTGTGTGTGCTCTCAGGGAATGTGGGTGCTGCTGCCTTTGCACACAGAATTTTGTCAGAAAGGTTAAATTTTAAGAAGAACTTTCTGACAGGATCCATAAAGATGGTTAAGGACAGATGGCATGTTCTCAGGTAAATTCTTGAACAAGGATGGGACAGGTTGACAGTCCACACTTAAATGCTTCTTTTGTAGGACTCTCAATCTTCACTACAGTTCCTCAGTGTAAGGAAACTATATTTTTGTGTTTTGTTATATTTTTAATATAATTTTTTATTATCACTGTCATTTCTGTTCTACATCCGGCTTTCCACTCTTTCCTGCCTCTTTTAATTTCCAGTTTAACTTATTTACTTTCAGTTTATGACCTGAAATATTTACAAAATTTCTGATATTAGAGATGAATGTTGAAACTCAATTCCTACTGAGGACAATTTCAGACATTATTTATCTCTGAGAAAAGGCACACGTTTCATGAAATGTTTACATATTGGGCACTTTGATCTCATAAAAAAAGTCACAGCATCCTCCTTCTTATTATATAGCTTTTGAGAATTGTAGATTGATTACTGATAACACAAAGCATTCTTTAGTTAAATACTGTTTTCTGGGCAAATAAGAACTCAAATCATCATAATTAAGAAAAGTTAAATTTTCACTTCAGAGTCCATTGATGTTCAAAGACGTGGCCATCCATTTCTCCAAGGAGGAATGGGAATGCCTGGACACATCTCAGAGGGATTTGTACAGAGAGGTCATGTTGGACAACTACAGCAACCTGGTTTCTGTAGGTGAGAATAAATTCTTTCATCATTGCTGTTTACCCCTCATAATGTCTAGTAATTCTTATTAGTATTTTGAATGTTTTTTCTATCCATGAATCTGATTAATAACCAATATTATTACTATATAATAATAACCAATTATTTCTAGATATTTGTGATAGTAATATGTACAAAAATGTTCTTATTCTAAATGGTGTTTTAATTTAGCAAATACTCCCATTAATCCCATATGGTTTTTTTTGGTGGACCCTGCTTAGCAATAATGTTTGAACAGAGTTTGATTACAATGATTTCATTTTTGTAATGGTGTAATATAAGGAAAGTTGAATGTATACACAATTAAAATTATGGATTTTTTAAAACTCTACAACACCTGTCAAATATGGACTAATAAGACTTCATTTCTGAGTCTTTCCTTGTACACCTTCATATCCACTGAGTACAAGCCTGTGCTAGAACCAAACTCTTTCCCCCATAATGTAAATAAATTATCATGCCTCTTCTAATTCACAGGCCTTTCTGTATCAAAACCAGAGCTAGTTACCTGCCTTGAACAGAACAAAGAACCCTGGATCATGAACATAAAGGAAGCAAAAGATAGAGAACCAGGTAAGATGGAAGAAAACAATGGTTAAGGTGTAAAGTACAAAACAAAAAAACAAACCATAACTGCAGTGGTATTAGCCCAGCTTCTCACTTGAAGTGATACCTGAGAATAACATTTGGAATTGTGTACTTGGATCTAGGACACAGAAAATTTTACATGATTGTCCCTCATTTCATCAGAAGAGTGATTAGATGAAATTTAGTATGCCAATAGCAATTTCACAATGTATGTGGGGCTTTATTTTGTATTTCGATAAATGTCTGAATTTTTCTCCTGATTGTCAGGGATTCTAAGGTTTTTAAGTTTTTTTAACATTTTTATATTATATCTGGATCAATATAGTTTTATTTCTTTTAGCTCCTTGCATACCATCCCTGTATTATCTTAACCCAAAATCATGATTCCTGCACCACATCTCATTCTCCCAATCAAAGAAAGAACAGAAAATACATTAAAAAAATCAAGGAATATTTGGGCTGGCCAACTGTTTCTGAACACAAGACTTTGAATATGATTGATATACCCTGGTGTACCTCATTGAAAAACCAATTTTCTTAACTCCTGGAAGCTAAGGGCTGCACATACATTCTTGTCACAAAATTGTGACTTTGGGCTTACTTTCCACTTTAGAAACTGAGATTTTGTCTGACTTGGGCTTCTGTGGGGTTTGGCCTTGCTGTCACAGACTTGGTAATTGTATGGCCCATTATTCCTATAATGTTTGTAAATTTCTTCCTTAAATTCATTTACCATTTCTTGCCTCTATGTTCTCTCTGCATGTATTTATTAATAGGTACCTGAACCCTTATGCAAGGGTTAAGATGAAAGAATTACAGATAGGACTTAGTTCTCCAAAATCTCCATAATAAGCTTCTCTAGTGAAGTATGAGTGATGCACAAATCTATTGGTATAGCAATATAGCATTAGTTTAATGCCATGTTCATCAAGCAGAATAATAATATTTTTTTATCTTGAGCCCATGACCAATTTGGCTGCAATAACAGTGTCAGGTATGGGTTCAAACAATGGAGTTGGATTTAAGACAATCAAATGCTGGTTAGTGATTGCCAACACAAATGTGACAATTTTGTGCATTTCTTTCAGGCCAGTGAGCATATGCAGTCACATGGTTCATAACGAGGAAAGACTGATGAATACTTTTCTCCTAATGTAGCGTATATAATACCTTGTGACACCTGTATTTCAGTTGGGTTGAAGTGTTCTATTGAACACATGCTTATTATCTTATCATTCAGTGTTTTAAATATGTGAGACTTTTCATTGGGTTTTGACAATTATTGCAAAATGATACCTGCTATGTTTGGGTATAACACCAGAAAACAATGTAACCCATTACTTTTACAGGAGGCTTTATTTGTTGTCAAATCATTTCAGGTTTGGGTATTGGCTACACCATCATATAGTAAAGACATTTAAATGGTTTTTAGATATACACATGTTTTAACAAACTTCTACAGAAGTACAGTTGTCTATGTTTCTTCAAAAGATTTCTCTGTGGCCCAGACACATAAAAATAATTCAATACAAATCTGATTACCAGAGTTAAATTACCAGGACACAGACAGTGGAAAGATTTTTTTGAAAACTACCGTCTAATCATATGCATGCCACATATATAGTCAATAAATATATAAATATATTTTTAAGATTATCAAGAAAAGGACTGTAATCTTAGTTATTTCTCTTTGTATTTGCTATTCTACACTACTCTATCATCACTTTCATGCCTTAATACTGTTATAATTTCTCCTTCTTTTTAACAATACTGTTTTTAATTATCCCTTTTTTGAAAAAAAAAAAAAACCTTATATCCCCATTGGCTCCATGCTAATTATCTAAACACTATAGAAAACACAGAGACCAAAATCTTAAAAGCTAGCATCTGCCAGGCTGTGGTAGAGCATGCCTTTAATCCCAGCACTTGGGAGGCAGAGCCAGGTGGATCTCTGTGAGTTCTAGACCAGCCTGGACTACCAAGTGAGTTCCAGGAAAGGTGCAAAGCTACACAGAGAAACCCTGTTTGGAAAAAAAATGCTAGCATCCACAAGTTTGTGAAAATATACACTACTTGTCTTTCTGGGTTAATTCACTTAGAATAATTATTTTTCAGTTCTACTCATTTACCTAATCTATACTATCAAAAACAAATAAATGAATTTCTTAGCATAGAACCTAACAAAGATAAATCATATGACATAAATAAATTATTATGTCACATGTTCTGAAATTGAATACAAGGAACAGTAAAAAAAAAAAAAACAAAAAAAAAAACCACTCAACTTAAGAAAACCAGATTGATTCAGGACAGAATCCTACCAGAACATTATAGAAAAAGTAACATTAATCCAAAATTACAATTATATGACAAAATGGAAAATTTTTATTTCACGAATACATCAAGATAATTATCTACTAAGATGAATTGGGAAAAAAAAGATACATCCTCTCTCCACACCTGTTCTATATTCTGATTGAAGTCTTAAGTGTCAGTCTAAGATAATATGAAGTTCAAGGGATTACAGAAAGGAAAGAAAAAAGTCATAGTATCCTTATTACATATAATATTTATTTTATACCAAAACAATTAAATTAAGATTCTAATGGGTGGTGCTAAGGTTATTGCTAGTTTCTCCTTCACCTTTTGTACTGACTTCCATCATAACTGAAGAACTCTTCTGAATTTCTGATTTCCAGTTCATAGTGTCCCTCTATCTCAAATCTCTAATCAAATAATAATAAACACCTAATGAATACTGTGACAAGGAGAGTTACCATCTGCCATGGATTATCCTTATTATTGCTTGTCTAGTACAAAGTGGTGAGACCTGAAATGGTATAATCATTAACAATAAAGCTGCACTAACATTCTGAAGTTTATATATATATATATATATATATATATATATATATATATATATATATAAATACATAAGAGCAGAAATTAGCAAATGGAGCTTATATTATAAATTTAAGGATATGGGAAGAGTTGGAGGGAAAGTGGCTGGGATAACCTTGAAATGAAATGATATAATATCTAAAAAAAATGAAAGTCCTATAGAATTATCAATGTGATTGTGGAGATTTTGAAACATTCTCTCCTCAGGTCCATAAAGCTCTGTAGACCTGACAGGCATATTTGTTTTTCATGATCTTTTTATTGTTTTCCTTTTAGTAATGACTTACTTTCAATAACTGCACATTAACATGTATTAATAATCATTAATTATAGAAAAACTATATATGGTATTTTATCATTTATATTTTAGGAAAGGATATTTTTACCTGAATTGATAATGCAATTTCCAAGTGAACAGAATATTTTTAATAATGGCTAATACTTTAATTTCATATTCTAACAACTATGTTTACAGTTGTTTGTTACATGACACTTTTAAAGAGAACTCTTTCAAATTTTACATATTATAAAATACTATTTTATGAAATGACCTTCTCCATGTTCACCATGTTTGAACATTTGTTTCTTTTTGGAATAAGTCCTGAAGGTTCATCATTCATCTTTTTGCTACAGTCCACATATTGTTGTCATTTTATGTATAAGTTTCTATGTTATTTTTGGCTAATTCTATATACTTAGATAATAATTGCCTTTCATTTCCTACAGGCTTGCTTTGTTATCCATTTCAAGAGTTGCTTCCAAAAGAGCACACAGAGGATACTTACCAAAAAGAAATATCAGGGCTATTTGTAAGTACTAATCTTAGTGAATTACACATAAGAAAGTTCTGGGCATGTAGATCTGTCAATGATGCACCAGAATTATGTACTGTTGGAAATGATCTTCATGAAGCACACATTACTGGCATTTCTGACAGAAAAGATGAAGTTTCCCCCAAAAACCTCACTCTGCATCATTTCCATTCAGATCTTGCAATATTTATTCAAATACTCAAAATGACTCATGCCACATTGAAGGGAAAACACCAAAATCCAAAGTGTGTAGACAGTACTTCAGACAACCTTCAAAATTTGGAGAGAATCCAAGATTTCGTGTTGGACAAAAATATAAGAAATTTGGGAGGAGTTATAGGAGATGCTCAGACTTCTTTAGAATTATTGTGGTTCATACTGGAGAAAAACTGTGGAAATATAAAATATGTGTAAAATTGGTTTCTAAGTTATTAGTACTTAAGGAGCATTATAAAATCCATATGACAAAAGAATCATACAAATGTCCAGAGCCAGACATGTTCCTTTCACATGCATCTAAATATAGAGCTTATTGTAAAATTCACACTGAAGAGAATGCTTTCTAATGTACAGAGTATGGTAAGTCCATTGCCCATGGGTTTTCTTTTCATTTTCCTCAGAGAACCAATACTGGAGAAAAACCTTTTATATGTGAAGCATGTGGCAAGTCTTTTACATGGAGTTCATCACTTCATATTCATCAGAGGATCCATACTGGAGAGAAACATTATAAATGTAAAGAATTTAGCAAGTCATTTAATCAGGCCTCAACTTTTATAGTTCATCAGATTATCCACACTGGAGATAAATCTTACAAATGTAATATCTGTGGCAAGTCATTTACTCACATATCAACACTTCAAATTCATAAAAGAATACACACTGGATTGAAGCCTTACAAATGTAAAGAATGTGGAAAGTACTTTACCAAAGGCTCAAAACTAAAATTTCATCAAAGAATACACACTGGAGATAAACCTTATAAATGTAATGAGTGTGGAAAGTCCTTTATTGTTAGCTCATATCTTAAAGTTCATCAAAGAATACATACTGGAGAAAAACTTTACAAATGTTCAGATTGTGAAAAGTCCTTTACTGATAGCTCAACACTTCAAATTCATAAAAGAATACATACAGGAGTGAAGCCCTACAAATGTAAAGAATGTGAAAAGTCCTTTACCAGATGCTCAACACTAAAAGTTCATCAAAGAATACACACTGGAGAAAAACCTTACAAATGTTCAGATTGTGGAAAGTCCTTTACTGATAGCTCAAAACTTCAAATTCATAAAAGAATACATACGGGAGTGAAGCCTTACAAATGTAAAGAATGTGAAAAGTCCTTTACCAGTGGCTCATCACTAAAAGTTCATCAAAGAATACACACTGGAGAGAAACCTTACAAATGTAATGTGTGTGGAAAGTCTTTTATTCAGAGCTCAACACTAAAATATCATCAAAGAATACACACTGGAGAGAAACCTTACAAACGTAAAGAATGTGGCAAGTCCTTTAACAATGCATCAAATTTTCAAGCTCACCAGAGGATCCACACTGGAGATAAACCTTACAAATGTAAAGAATGTGGAAAATCCTTTACTGCAAACTCAACATTTAAAGTTCATCAAAGAATACACACTGGAGAGAAACCATACAAATGTAAAGACTGTGGCAAGTCCTTTACGAATACATCAAATTTTCAAGCTCACCAGAGGATCCATACTGGAGATAAACCTTACAAATGCAAAGAATGTGGAAAGTGTTTTAGGACAGACTCACACCTACAAAGGCATCACAAAATACACACAGGAGAGAAAATTTGCAGAAGAAAAGAATGTGACAAATCCTTTACTGGAGCCCCAACACTTCAAGTTTATCAGAGAATCCATAATGGAGAAGAAAGTTAATATACAGATTGTGACAAGTTTTTTGTCTGTGATTAATGTGTTCAAGGCCACTAAAGACCCATTGAATGCAGAACCCTTAAAATTATAATTAGTGTGTTATGTACTTTTCCTGTGTATCATCTCTGCAAAAACTCATCAAAACCATACACTAGAGAAAGCTTAACAAATACAAAGCATGTATAATAACATTACCTGGGTACTTAAATCTTAAAAAATCATCACAGTGCATACTAGAGAGAACCCAAACAATATTAAGAAAGTAGCAAGTATTATGGAGTCCTCAGATATTGAATCCTAACAGAATATCACTAATGGAAAGAACTTTAACAAATGTACAGAATTTTTTTAAAAATTCTTTACAAGAAGCTCAAAACTTAGAGCATGCCAGAAAATTCATGAAAGTAACAAATTCAATTGGTAATTATTACCCCAGTACTCATATAATAGAAGGGTTCTTCATAATGTCAGTAGTGGAAGGAAACCTTTAGCAAATATTCAAACCTTACTCAATGTCAGATGAGTGAACTCAGGAAGCCCTATTCTTAGTGTGATTTTACAAATATTTTACCAAGAAATAAAATTTATGTTGACATAAAATTTCCATGGAAACCTATCTACATATATAGCAATGTATTAAACAAAATTACACAGAAATCATATATTTTAATGATATAGGATTAATTTGACAATAGATAAAGGTAATAATAATTTAAAATGTGAAGACTTAATGTATGACAGGAATAGTTTACTAATAGCCATATTGAGTCAAAATCACTGCATAATTTTCTGTATATTTTATGAGATGAAATATTGAGCTCAGAATGATATAACTTTTATACAAATATTATTGTTTTTCTAATATTTGAGATTTTATCAAATAAAATACAGATTGTTTTAAATCTCAAGTTATTCTTCCTTTTATCCTATTTAAATGGGGCATGCTGGATGATTACTCTAGAAAAGACTTCCTACAGAATTTTTTAGTGAACTAACTTGCACAATAATGGTGTGATCATATCTGATGAGAAATGCAGGTCACAGCTGTTTAAAGATGCAGCAAACCTAAGCTTCATGATGGCTTCTGTGTCATTTTTTGGGTTTGATCTTGACTGGTTGCATGCTTGAGGGACTTTTAATATTTGTACAATTTGGAGATATTGAATTGATAGGAAATTTCTTGTAAATCATTTATGCCTTCTCCTAGGCGTTCTGCTTCTAAGCTTCATCAGGAAAGTCTTGAGCATACTATCCCTCCCACTTTTAGGGAGATACTCTTATCTATTTCATGATCTTTCTGACTCTTTGGAGAATATGACAATCATATAGAATCCAGAGGCTTCCTTTAGAGGATATGACATATTCTGAAACATCTGTCCCTGTACTTTCTCAGGAACAAGATAATCAAAACAAAGTAAACTAACAAAGGTCAACAAGATACAGTGGGCTGAAGGAGTTGGGCACAGATCAGATTGCAAAACTCTTCCCAGTGTCCTCTCAGGCAATTATGTGGCACATACAGCATTAAAGTGAAATTAGCCCCACAGAGAAACATATATTGATAGGAAAGAATGATATGAAAAGATGACGAAAGGATGAGATGTCGGGACATCCATTTCTGAGAAAAGTTAGCTCATGAAGAGCCATTGTGCTGTCTATGATAAAGGAACATAAGAATGCCAGGATTAAACCTGTAAATAAATTCTATAAAGATATAAAAATATTGTATTATGCCAGAAATTTAATAATAACTGCAACACCTTTTGCCTGGGGATTTTTCTTGAGCATTCTAACCATTAATAGTTAATAATAAATTGCTTGGGACATGCCAAACTGCCAGGCTGGCATGGAATTTTCATTTTTGTCTAGAGTCTTTGAAGCCACAAAAGTTACCAACTTGAGAACAGGCTATCATATGCCTCTAGTTTCTTAAAAAATTGGATTCTGTGGTTGAATTGTAAAAATTATTGTAAAAGATAACTGTTTATCAATGATGACTAAACTTGAGGAAACATGATTGTAAAAGATATCTCTATTCTGCCACAGTTCATTAATGATGACTAAACTTATAACCCCAGATGCACAGAGAAAAAGGTTAAACACATGCCCCAAAACAAAATTCGTTTTATCTATGTTTTACAACAATCTTAATCTATCTCTAATTAATGAATTCTGTCTAAATAATTAATCAATCTGGCTGCTGGTCAGTCAGGCTGCAAGATTCTCTGGGCAATAATCCCTGCCTCATCTTACCCTTACTTACTCCTTACCTTTTCGCTGGGACCTGGCCACCTTGGGGGAGGCCTCAGGCATAACACTATTCTAAATGGATGTTGTAGTATTACAAGGGCATTGAATTGAATACAAAAAATAATTTACCATATTACATAAATGAATTATTTGTAGGTCCTTAATCAATATTATAATACTACAGACAGTATTTCCCATATCTCTGTTTCTAATCTCCTACTATACCTTATCTGGTTTTACATTAACTTCAAGTATATTAAACTAAAAATATATTGTAAAGAGTGAAACTCAGATTAATGTTTTTGCTTATGTGTGTTTATGGGTCTAATGCCAATGTGTACTCTCATGCTTGCTGACATATTCCTATAATATAAGAAAGTGTTCAACCAACCAAGATACATTCCCTGGAGATGGTCTACTGAACTCAATTGCACTAAGAAAACTGCAGAGGAAATATCAGTAAATGGATGAAAGGCTTATTTTTCTTATGTTTCTCTTATTTCAGTAACTAATGGTCAGAACATGTGAACAAAATGCTACTCATGTCATGGAAACTGTATGAACAAAGTAAGACACTTGTTACAACTCTGATTAGTTCACAAAGTTATCAACAACTGGTTAAGGCCTTCCTGTGCTTATATCATCTTAACAGTTGAACTTCTTAACACAGTTCACAAGTGATCACCTATTTAACAGCTGAGTCTCTGTCAGAAATTGTGGATCCCAAACTAACAGTTGGGCATGTTAAGCAAATGAAAATATGTGAATTGAGCAAGAAATCCTGTTTCACTACTCTGCATGGAAATTCTTTTTTCCATAATTTAATTGATGCATTAGTTAAGCAATCACTGTGTTCTTTTTTGAGGAAGTTGATTTTTTCACTCTGAGCAATCCTTAGTTTCTTATAGTAATTTATGCAAAGTTGAGGTTTCATGGGCTTTTCCTTGCCCTTCTCTGCTTATCTCTTGGTGCTGAGCTTATTCAGATCATGTTTAGACAACTGTTTCTAAGACTAAATGAGTATAAATCTGACATAAAAAGAGACACAATCTCAAAAGAAATTCACTGAGCATATGGCAATTTAATATTTATGTTACCACTTGCATAATATTCTCTAACACATGGTTGCAGTCATTATTTTATAGACATGTTCATTGTGCCTGGGATCCACCACTAGATATTTAATTGGGTGTGGTTTTCTGTAGAAGATTTCATATGCTGAAATACAAATTTCTTTGATGAGTTGTATAAACTACACTGACATGTAAGTATAAGCCCACATGTTAATTGATTATTAGGGACTGTATTGGTTCAGAAAATTGGTATTTGTAGGGACTCCTCTAATAACCATGACTTTATTGGCATTGGATAGATACATAGCCTTCAAGTACCAAGAATGGTTTCTCTCTTTTTAAGCAGATATTTAGTCCATTTAAAATGTAGCTTGCTGGGTGATGTCTTTCTATATGCTATGTATGTAACCCATTGGTTAATAAAAAAATCTGCTTTGGCCTATGACAAGGCAGCTTAAAGGCAGGCAGGAAATCCAAGGTGGGAGACAGGAAAGAGAAACATGGAGTCCTGCCACCCAAGAAACAACATGCCAACAGACTGGTAAGCCATGAAATACATGGCAAAACATAGATTAATAGAAATGGATTAATTTAAGATATAAGAGCTAGATAGCAAGTAGCCTGCCATACACAATAGTTTGTAAATAATAATAAGCCTCTGTGTGTTTACTTGGTTCTGAGCAGCTCAGGGACAATGGGTGGGAGAGATTTGGTGGAACTAGGAGGGTCCAGGCAAGACCATAGAAACCTTCTGAGTACATTTGGCACCCAGATGTGATAGCAAGAATTTCCACCCAAAACCTGAGCTTTTAAAAATGATTCTAAAATGGATCCAAAATCTTCTTTCTAGTTCTGTCTCTTGGGCAAGCGGTACCATACAGACTTAAGATACAGTATGGTGGGTTCATGGCATGTGGGCTAGAGCCCAACATGGTGGGTTCTCACCATGGTACATTGTGCTGTCTACAATCTGCACAGCATTCTGTGTGGTGGATTTAGCTTTCGCTAATACAGACAAAAAAGTTTCTAGCTATATGCTCCTTGATGGAGACATCAACCCAATGCCTTCCAGAGTCAGCAGAGAGCATGGCTCACAGGGCTGGAAGTAAATTACCTTCACCATGTTGGGAAGCTGAGGTGAGTGAAGTCAGCAGCCAAGCCTGCTGCTTTTCATCCTAGCAATGCAGTTTAACTGTTTAAAATCTCTCCTGGAAACAGAAGGATTATAGATTCAAAATAAGACATATTCAAATGGAATAAAACTCTGGAATGTTTATGTGTGTAAAAATGTACATAGGCCTGGGAGAGAAAAGGAATATATGAAGTTATAAAACCCCCTGAGAGGTCTTCACATGTTCCAACATCCAAAATCAGCTTCAAAGCAACTGGCTGATACAATCCATCCCAATAGACTACAGGCAAAATTTAACTATAATTGTTAATTTTCTCAGGATTCCCATAAGTATACAAGTGCCCCGTGAAGCAAGCAGTAGTATGAGAAGCTATACCCAAATTCCCAAAATATTATTTATATATTTTTTTATTTAAAGGGGTTGGTTACAAATGCAATTCCTCTCTTAAAAAGAAAAGAGGATAGTATAAATATAATAGGATAAAAGGGTAGATTACTAAATCTACTTTTAAAGAGCAACATCTTGTTTAAAACATTTTACTTTGCAATAGATTTTAGTTTATTGATACAAATTTAAAGTTAATTTGTTATATAGTATGTATCTCTACTCTTATTTAAGGTACTATGTTTAACAACTCATTTAAAATTGTAATATATAATTAGGAAATGCAGATAAATAGTCATCTAGGGTAATCAAAGTTATAATTATGTTAGTTAATTAAGTTTTTAGGTGTATAAAGGTATATTTCAATTAGGTAGGTAATCTTTAATCACTTCAATAACTTACAGTATATGCAGCCTGGACAATTCCTGGTTCTTTATCAAACTAATGACCAGAAACCCTTGACTCTGTGTCTGCTCTGTAGGAAATCAAAGAACCAGGATAGTGTCATTGTTTCCCGGAAATGCCCATGTCCTGAGCTCTACTCCTTGAAGCCTACCTCCTTCAAGGCCTAGCTCAAGCCTACCTTCTCCCCCAGAAAGCACTAAATCACCTGCCAAGGCTCAATGTGGCTTCCCCTGGAAGATTTATTTCTTGCTGTTTTATACTGGGACCAAAGGCCAGCTTCCTTCTGCCTCTTTCTGGTCTCACTCTGCTCTCTAGTCTCTTTTCCGAGTAGTTTGTTTCATCTTGACACCATGTCTGTAGCTCAACCATAAAGGCACTGAATAAATGCCCCATAGGCTGCTGGTATCACCACAGCACTGGTGACATCACAAGAGATGACAGTGTTCTCCAGGACACCATAGAATACCCAAGTATGGGAATGCTGATGTCACAGCTTTTGCCTACATGCTAACTATCTCACTTCAAGTTGTCCTTCACAGGAGCCTCTCCTGAGTTACAGGGGAAGCTTTTCAGCACCCACTCCTTCCAAAGCCAGAGATCTAGCAATGCTTCAATACAAACTATTCTTTGTGAGGTGTTTAGGGCTAACTTTTCAAACATTGCTTAGGAATGGCTCTCCCCCATCTTAAAATTCATACTCAGTGAGATAAAAAAAAGGCTGCTGGGAAATTAGGTCAGGATGGTGGGGAGGAACGATGAATCCCCTGAAGTAAACAAAGACTTGGAGAAAATCTATTACTGTAATTAACAAGGCAATTTCAAGTAATTTAACTGATAATCAAGAGATATTTATTTCTGAGATAATAAATAGTCCAATAGGGGTTGGTTACATGATCCAAGATAGATGAGATGCAATCTAGTAGAGAACTCTGGCTTGGTCTCCCATCCAGATTCCAGGACCATGTGGTATCCAGAAAGGGCCAAAGACCTACACACATTCAGTCTTAAGGGGTTCCTTCTCAGCGAAGCTCCAGGGGCATGTCAGCCCCAGCGGCAGGTCTTAGGAAGGTATGGCAGTTACAGGTTGTCACTCTAGGGGGAGTATTTAAAGGTCAAATCTAGAACAGGTACCCACTACATCTCCCCCTTTTGTCTAAATAAGAAAATTCTAAACCTAATACAAAACTATTTACAATAGGGATGATTACAAAATATTGCCCTAGAAGAATAAGGAATCATGACCTATACAAGATGAAACTACACCAACAGGAACAACACCAAAGAAGAAACACATGCTAAAATTCAGAAGAGTGTGGAACATAGGTAAATGTCATGCTACAGAGATCCTTCCAAAAGATGTCCTACGTTGAAGAACCTGAATCTAACACTTAATATGTTCTACTTAAGATACAAGAAGATTGTAATTATGACTGTTATTTTCCAATCCAATCAAAGACCTGACAAGGAATACAATAATACCTCAGAAATGGGAGAAAGACACAAGCAACTTTCAGAAGTCTT
Source organism: Peromyscus californicus insignis (assembly GCF_007827085.1). Classification (NCBI taxonomy): domain Eukaryota; kingdom Metazoa; phylum Chordata; class Mammalia; order Rodentia; family Cricetidae; genus Peromyscus; species Peromyscus californicus. The sequence goes on from NW_026294598.1 coordinate 65,281, forward strand.
ATGAGAGTAAACAGAGACAGCTGGCAGCCTAGACAGGCACCTAGAATTTCTCAGTACCATTGGTGCATTCAAATTGGCTACAGGCGTAGAGTATCTATCAGACCACTTTCAGAGGCAGTTTTTTTGAAAGACTACCCTTTCAAGGCAGAGTTAAATACTCACTTTTCCTTGTGGCCGTGCTAGTACCAAAGAAACAGTATTCATACTGTCTACAGTTGAGGCAAGGGCATTTTCTTCCCTCAATAGGCCATTTTCTGTGTCAAGAAGACAAACTTCCAAATGGAAGTTTCAGAAGCCAAATGTTCTCTGAGTACCAGATTGGTGCTATCAAGGTAAAATGCTATGGCCCACTCAACATGACACAACCTGTCATCATCTTTGGTCACCACCCTTTTAATGATAAAAGCCAGAGACACTACAATATCAGAGGATGGACAAGGTAGAATATGGAGCAAAGGAAGACGCCACATCAGATGTCACAATTAAATGCTATTGTAGAGGGTTTGGCTTTAAAGACTTGTCATTTTGCTCTCTTGGTGTTCAGGGGATGCCTGTGTCTTGCATGTGCTAAGAGCTAGAATATGAGCCTTGCCTCCCATCCAAATTCTTGGTTTTAGAAAGCTAGGGATCCATGTCCAAAGTGAGCCCCTGACTGAATCCATTTTGGGAATTAAGAACAAAAACGTTCTCCTGGAGACAGACTGAAAAGACAGATGAGACAAACAAAAGCAGGGACCACAGCACGTGTCCCAAAGAGCAGAGTGATGGGGTCTCTGCTCTTGTCATCATGAGTTCATCACTGACAAGGCTTTCCAGGATTGGCTGGGTGCCAGTCACCTATTCTGAGGAATCATAATGGACTCCCCTAATTCCAAGCATCATTCTTTTTGTCTCCTATTCTTTCTCTATGATAACCCAAGACACCTGTCAATGCGATTGCCCGCATATCGAAAATTTCATTCTTTCCATGTAAAGGGACAGTAGCTGTCTCTCTGATGCACACAGAGATCTTGGCTGCCAAACACTTGGCATAATCACTTCTTACTTGGTGAAATGTTGGACCCATCTAACTAACATATATCACTCCAGAAAGATGAAGGAAGGGAAGCCAGAACTTCATGGTCTTTAGTCAGGGAGGGAATTAAACCAGGAGTCCTGAGTTCCACCTGACCTCTTTTGTCACTGGCTAGACTTGAGAAATAGTTTTGCCCAAGAAAGAGGTCAAAGCTAGAGGCTTGTGCTTTGTGCAAGAAGCATACTTGATTCCTGGTTGGGGATGTGTCTCCATGGTGGAAAACTTATTCAGCATGCATGAAAAGGCTAGTTTCATGCTCAGAATTGCAAGGCAGGAGACAGAGGAGTGAGAGCTGAATAAAACCAAAGGGTATGCACAAGAGACATGAAATTTAGTAAGTGGAGTTAGCTCCTGAAGGTGACACCGACCAATCCAGCCACTTTGCAGAGAAGAAAAAACAGGCAGAGAGTTTTGCAGGGAATGTAAGGTACTTTTTCCAGGCAACTCCCACTGAGTCACATGCTGCAAATGCACAGAGGAAACCACATGACATTGAATAGGAAGATTCAGGTTCTCTAGCCTCACACACCCCTCAGCTGCATCCTGCCTTTGAGTCCTGAGGACTCACAAACCCTATATGCATCCTGGGCTCCTATTTCTCCTCAGGGCCTCTGTGAGAACTCACATTGACCTTGGACACATTGCATTGCTGGTCCATGATGCTGGATCATGGATACCTGCCAACCTACCAGAAGTTCCTCTTTAAGATGCCCTGCCTGCCATTTTTTGCAAGCCCACATTTTCAAGTTCTTGAGGGACTGAGTGCCAGTATGTCAAACAAGTAGGGAATTTTAAGGCCCCACCCCATCTGAGGGCTTGCTGGTGATGTTCACCTTGTTTGGCACATTCCTTTCTCCTAGGTCTCAAGAGCAGGGAGAACCCTCCCAGCTAGGTTTTCAAGTTTGCAATATGGGACAACAAGCCAGTACATTGCAGGAATATCCTGAAGCCATGCTCCTCACACTGCATCTTGTCTGGCCAAGTGAGAGTGTCTTCCTTTTGTGACAGGGTATCAGGGAACTAACATCTTGCAGGGTCTTTTATTGTCCCATATTCCTTGCCGGGGTTTGATGTTCCCATGGCTTTTCAGGATTTGTTTTTTTGTAGGTGCTAGGGGTTCAAACTCAAGTCCTCAGGCAGGTGGAACAACAGATCAGACCCTCCACACAGCCCTGCTAATATCAATTACTGTCACAGCAGAAAACTTTCATGCTCTTTCTTGCCCATCCCTTTATCTGCTGTGACTACACCTGCTTTAATGCTGGGCAGTGAACTCAATTCTAACACAGGTCCCACTTCATCTGTAAATTCACAATAAAATAGGGATTATTTGGAGGATACTCATTCACTGGTCTATTTTTCCTTCCCCCAAATCATTCAAGGTGTAGCCTGCAAAGAGTTTCAGGACTGTCTTTCCAGCACTGGGCAACACAAGCAGGCTTAGATGTTCAAAGCAATTCTCAATTGTATAGTGTGAGACAAGCCTGAGCTACAAGAGACATTGATCTAAATCAGTGGTTCTCAAACTTCCTAATGCTCTGACATTTTATTACAGTTCATCATGATTTGTTGACCCACTTATCTATAAAATTATTTTCTATGCCACCTGATAACTACATTATTGGTGAAATTATTAAGGCCACTCCACGTAGTTAAAAGGAGATTTATTTAATGGTGTAACTTACAAATTAAGGAATAGGTAGGTCGCGGAGTCTGGGGAAGGTGTATCACAGTCCAGTGGTGTTCTCTGGAGCTCTGCTCGGTCCACCTCTCCAGTCCAGGGTCCCGCAACAGAGAGAGCGCCCGCTGATCCAGCTCTCGGGTCCCCAGGCGCCTCCCTTGGCCCCGCCTTGTAGGCGTGACATTGCCGAAGTCTCAATGGGGGTTGGAACTTCCAGATCAAAGCTGGAATGGCTACCCACTACACTACATTGTTGCACCTCTTACAAATTGTAATATAAATATCTTTGCTCTCTGGTGGCCTTAGGCCAGTTCTGTGATAGGATCATTTAATCCCCAAAAGGGAGTCATGACACCAAATGTTAAGATCCACTGCTCTAAACTGATATAATTAAATAAATAAATAAATAATAAATAAATAAATAATCAGCACTTAAGAAAAAATGGAGATAAATTCTTAAATCAGGAAATTGAAAAATAGAAAGACATAGTAGCAATACATTTAGGGAAAAAAATTTTTAAATGATACCAATAATTGACTTATTAAATGATAAACATAATTGGAAGATCATTTAGCTGTACTGACTTTGAAGCTCAATAGGTACTTCTCAGTAATGCCATTAACATGAGACTGTATGACTTTGTCCAATGGAAAGAGTTAGCCAATGAATACTGTAATGTGACACATGGAGTTACAGTCAATGGCCTGTGTCTCAAACCTCTCAGCTGATGTAACTGTGCCAATCATGATTGCAAATATTTTCACAAGAGAGTTCTCTAATTGGAAACTGAATACTTAGTAATCCCAGCTATCCTACCTAAACTGGCCACCCGCCAATTCTGTCTGTCTTCATTCACATGGAGAGAAATAATACATATAGAAAAATAAAGACAAACACGCTCACCATGTCCCATCAGTCCTTCTTTGTAAAGGAGACCCCTGAAGTTCACTGCCTTAATTATCATCCTCTGAACCAGGTATTTTCTAGTCTGGTTCCCCCTGCCATGTACACAGTAGACTGTTCCTACTCTTCTGGTCTGAATGAGAAGCCATTTTACACACACAAATCTTTTTGCTGTTACTGCAATGGACAGCCCACTATATGACTCAGACTAGTAGTTATATAACTCTGTGATCTTGCAGGCCTGTAATGAAAGAATTTAGGTAGGTTAGTCAGGCGGATAAGAAGGACAATGCCCTGTGGGACTACAGACAGGGTTCAAATCCACCTCTATCAACATAGGAGTCCTTAACTCAAAACTTCTTTTCAAAAATCTGGAGATGCTGTTGTAGAATTATGATGTCTTCATAGCACAAAAGGACTTAATGTTGGTTGTGATCCTGCAATGGTCCCTTGAGCAGCATGTTAGAGAGACACCAGTAAAGGAATTTCTTTCCCAACTACATGTGAGAGTTTGGTCTTGAAAAGTAGCCCTCTGGAAGGGCATCTTGTAGCATGAATTGTTAGGTCTTGTTAATAAGAATAAACCTGGTGCTAGGTATTGAGGTGAATGCTGGAAGATCAGAGAAGCAGAACAAGCCATAGCCACACCACCTTGCCAATTCCTCAGCTGATCCTGTTTCCACAGACTGGAAGCCTCTGTGTCCTCATCCGAATCTGTCTCAGCTGAACTACTGCTCAAAAGCCTGAAAGCTTAACCTGCTCTAGTTACTGGCCCTCATGCCTTGAATACCTTTCTGCTTTCTGCCATCGCTTCCTGGGATTAAAGGCATGTTCCACCATGCCTGGCTGTTTCCAGTGTGGCCTTAAACTCACAGAGATACCGATGGATTTCTCCCTCTCTAATGCTAGGATTAATGGTGTGAGTGCCACCATTTTCTAGCCTCAGTATCTAGTGGATATTCTGTTCTCTGACCCCAGATAAATTTATTAGGTTTCACAATATTTTGTGGAACACAATACCACCATAGTATCCCAATACTTGCACCTGATAAATGAAATTCAGTTGGAAGAACACACATCAGTCACATCCCAAAATGGAAGTTAGGCTTAAACCTTCAGAGGGAGGTCTGATAATTACTGGCAGTAAAAATCAACTACACAATTTAGGGTAAAAAGAAACCCCAAAGAAATGTAAGCAGTTCCTTTCTTAACTAACAGCCAGAAGTGTCACTGGGATTCTGAGGATTTCATCCTTTACAGAGACCAAAGATGCCAAAAGTGCTTTGGGGAGCTCTGATCTCTAATGCTAAATGATTCTACATGCCTTAGGAAGGAGAAAAGTTAAAAGTAGTAATGAAGGTCTGTTAAAAGGGCCCTAGGTCAGGAGAACTGGATCTTTGTCGTGGGTACAGAACTAACATTTCAGTGCGGATATGTCAATTTCCTGACCAAGGAACCTAGTCTGTGGAGCCCAAGAAATGATCACTCAGGACATTTATTAATCACCTATAATTGATTAACTGATTGTACAATTGCAACCCAAACTGCAGAGAAAACTGGAAAATTTTACAGCTACTTTCCTTTCTGTACTGTGAACATCACTGGTTGTAATATATGGACAATGAATTCCCATTCTCATACAAGCACCTCTACAATGCCACTCTACATTAAAAACCCTGGGCTGAACTAAAATATTCATTGTCCTGTTTCTTTTGCCTTCTCACTGAGCTGGCAAAATCCAGTCTGGAATGCCTAACACTTGGTTACAGTGTCAGGAAATAGTTGGTGGAAACAATATAAAGATAATCCCCAAAATTATGTTGAGAAATTATAACAGGATTTATGGCCCTGTGCTGCAGAGACTAGAGATTTGTATTAGAGTACAACAGGGAAAGCTCACACCTTTTCTCTCAGGCTAAACATCTTATACCTAGAAAATCACAGTCTTATTAGTCAGGAACACACCATTTTATCCAGATCTCCTATTTTGGTTCAACTAGAGTAACTACAGTAATTTGGTTTCATGAAAGTTCAGTTCTTGAACTAGATTCTTAATTGCTTGATCCGTCATCAGACAGTACAATTATTGATTATCTAACACTGATAACTTCAGTACTCATTGCTAATGTCATCTACTGTCATAGCAAAAAAGCTTTCACCTATTTTCTTGCTCACCCATTTCTTTGCTGTGTCTAAACCTGATTAACATTAGTATGTCAACTCAATTATTGCACAACTCCCTCTTTACTTGTAAGTTTCCAGAAATGCCAGAGTTTGGAAGACATTCATTCATTGGTTTATTTTTCTTACTCACTGACTGGTTAAGACACAGACTAGAAGGAATGGTGGGACTATCTTCACAGTCCTCAACAGCACAGGGATGATTAAATGATCAAAGCAATTCTTAATTATAGTGTGTGAATATAACCTGAGGTAAAGGAGAAAGGGATCTAAATAAGAAAAAAATGAACAATAACTGATAAAATTGCAAAGAAAACCTTAATGTCAAGGAAATACATATAATAAAATGTTTGTTTGCATACACACATGAGGTATTTAATTTTATTTCATATTCTCTATTAAGTATTTTAACATTAAAATTGTTAAAAAGTTTTGACAATACAGAAAATGTTGGGAGTGCATCATCTGTACTTAGACTTGTACTTAGGAGACTGAAACATTAGGATTATGAGTTCAAGCATATCCTTGACTAATTACTGACACACAAGGCAGGCTGGATAACAATGAGTATTTCAAAGGAATTTATGAAAAATGAAACCAGGAACAAAAACCCACCATCCTTTAACAGACATCCTTACTTGAAAATTATGCTCACATTCTGCCTGATATTTAATACAAATAGACCACTTACATGATAACCATTATTCTGTACATTGCAGCAGAAAAATACCACACACTAAGTGAATGCACAATAGAACATGAACAAAAGTCACAGAAGGAATAGATGAACCACAAAATAAGCTTCACTAAATGGATTTGCAAAACATATAGCCACTTTATACATCAAATGTTGCAAAAGAGAAGCCATAATGTGACCTTCACATCAGTCTTTAGTGAACATTTTTAGTAATTTACTTACTTCAAAGAAATTAAAAAGGGATGTTAGAAGTTTTTTTCTTGACTATGAACCAAATGTTTATATGAAAAGGATTTTTCTCTTCTATGACCTTTCCCCTATTTCCTAATATAAATATGACATGAAAAAAGCTCTAAAGTATTTACAGGGCTAGAGACACAGCAGTATCTTAATACAAGCTCATTTCCAGGAACAAAGTATGGATTTTGAGAACTTGCAGTAATCCAAACAACAAGAAGTTCCAAAGGTCTAATCTTCTTGGGAACAAGAATAAACATGCACAAGTACAGAGAGATATCACATAATTAAAATTAAAACAACTCTTAAACTAATTTTTACTCATGTTTTTCTCCTGTAATTCTAGTCACAAAGGTATTGAGGAATCTAAATGCTTACAGAATTTCTCTGCATTATATATTGGTTTGTGTAACAGAAAGCAAGCATGTAGGATTGACATCAGAGAAATCAATCATGTTTAGTTTGTGGTATTATTTGGGATTATTTAGAAAATGCTGCCCTAGGGGAAGAAATATGTCATGGTGGGTTGGTCTAAGAGTTTACCATTTCTTTTTTACACTTTATGCTTTATGTTGCAGATTAAGGATGGGAATTTTCAGTTTCCTACTGTAGCTGCCATGTATGAAACTTGTTTCCATGTCACTTTCATTCTGACCCTATATCAGTCTTGAACCAATGGCCAATTAACCACTTTCATATGTTCACATTGACATGATATATCAGAGCAACAGAAATGAATTAATACACATTCATGAACTGTTACACGTGGATTCATTATCTCACGTAATTGAAGTATGAAATCTAAATTAGTTACCATATCCTTTAAATCCATAATCCTTTCTTCCATGTGAATTTGCAGGTATAAACCAAATACAGAGGGACATCATAATGTTTGAAGAGATTTTTGACACCTGTGAGATATTTCCCTCAAGAAAAATCTTATGTACTGAATGTAAGTGTGTTGGCTAAAGATCTTACCAAATCTTTATAATCACATTTCCTTTGGTATGAGTTTCTTTAGATCTTCAAAATCTAATGTTGTATTCACAGGATTTAAGACAGCAATATACACTAATAGTATTACTCTTGTAGGGTTCTTCTCCATTATGTGTTCTTTTATGTATTCTAAGATTACTGTGACGTTCAAATTCTTTATCACACTGATTACATTTGTAAGATGCCATTGCAGTATGCGTTCTTGTATGCCTTTGAAGATGATTATGATGTGCAAAGGCTTTACAACACTGGTTACTTTCATATGGTTTCTCTCCTGTATGTGTTCTTTCATGCATTTGAAGAACATTGTTTTGAGCAAAGGCTTTATCACAATGTTTACATTAATAGGTTTTTTCTCCAGTATGTGTTCTTTTATGCACTTTAAGATCACTGTTACAAGGAAAGGCTTTACTGCATTGGTTACATTAATAAGGTTTCTCTCCTGCATGTCTCTTTTTATATATTTGAAGACAACTGTGATGTGAGAAGGCTGTACTACACTGATTATATTCATAAGGTTTCATTCCAGTATGTGTTCTTGTATGCCTTTGAAGATGACTGTAATGTACAAAGGCTTCATTACACAGATTACATTCAAAGGGTTTCTTTCCAGCATGCATTGTTTCAAGTGCTTTAAAATGACTGTGATCTGCAAAGGCTTTACCACATTGATTATATTCATAAGGTCCCTCCCCAGTATGTGTTTTTGCATGTCTTTGAGGATGACTTTGATGTTCATAGGCTTTACTACATTGATTACATTCATATGGTTTCTCTCCAGTATGTGTTCTTTTATGGCTTTGAAGATAACTGTGTTGTACAAAGGCTTTAACACATTGGTTACATTTATAGGGTTTCTCTCCTGTATGTTTCCATTTATGTATTTGAAGATAACTGTGATATGCAAAGGTTTTATTACACAGATTACATTCATAGGGTTTCTTTCCAGTATGTGTTATTTCATGTGTTTTAAAATGATTGTGATCTGTAAAGGCTTTACCACACAGATTACATTCATAGGGTTTCTCTTCAGTATGTGTTCTTTCATGCCTTTGAAGGTGACTGTGATCTGCAAAGGCTTTACCACAGTGATTGCATTCATAGGGTTTCTTTCCAGTATGTGTTCTTTTATGCCTTTGAAGATGACTATGATCTGCAAAGGCTTTACCACAGTGATTGCATTCATAGGGTTTCTTTCCAGTATGAATTCTTTCATGCCTTTGAAGATGACTATGATCTGCAAAGGCTTTACCACAGTGATTGCATTCATAGGGTTTCTTTCCAGTATGTGTTCTTTCATGCCTTTGAAGATGACTATGATCTGCAAAGGCTTTACCACAGTGATTGCATTCATAGGGTTTCTCTCTAGTATGTGTTCTTTCATGCCTTTGAAGATGACTATGATCTGCAAAGGCTTTACCACAGTGATTGCATTCATAGGGTTTCTTTCCAGTATGTGTTCTTTCATGCCTTTGAAAATGACTATGATCTGCAAAGGCTTTACCACAGTGATTGCATTCATAGGGTTTCTCTCCAGTATGTGTTCTTTCATGCTTTTGAAGGTGATTATGATATGCAAAGGCTTTACCACAGTGATTGCATTCATAGGGTTTCTCTCCAGTATGTGTTCTTTCATGCCTTTGAAGATGACTATGATAGGCAAAGGCTTTACCACAGTGATTGCATTCATAGGTTTTCTCTCCAGTATGTGTTCTTTCATGCCTTTGAAGATGACTATGATCTGCAAAGGCTTTACCACAGTGATTGCATTCATAGGGTTTCTCTCCAGTATGTGTTCTTGTATGCCTTTGAAGATGTCTGTCATGTGCAAAGGATTTATCACACTGTTTACATTCATAGGGTTTCTCTCCAGTGTGTGTTCTTTCATGCCTTTGAACAACACTGTTTTGAGCAAAGGCTTTATCACACTGATTACATTCGTACAGTTTCTCTCCAGTATCTGTACTTTCAAGCATTTGAAAAGTACTGTGTTGTGCAAAGGCTTTCCCACACTGATCATGTTCATAGAGTTTCTCTCTAGTATGTCTTATTTTTTGCAAATGAAGAGAAATATGATGAGGAAAGGCTTTACCATATTGATTACATCCATATGTTTTCTCTCTAGTTTGACTTCTTTCAGGTCTGCAAAGATAATTTGAAAATGTAACAGCTGTACCATATTCATTAATCTTTTACATCTTTATTTCTGTGTGAATTAATTTTACATTTTGGTGTAAATGTAAAGAGAAATGGGATCATAAGGTTTTATCACTTTGCTTATACTTATGTTGTTCCCCTTCATTAAGGATTATTTTGCTCTGTTGAAGATACCTATGATGTTTAGAGCCTTCATTAAATGGATCACATATATGGAATGATTTTCTCAATGAGATTTTTCATATTTATGAAAAGAATTGGAAGTATTTAGACCTTTACCCCACTTAATTTCACTAATATCTTTTCCTATACCATGACTCCTACTACATTTGCTCAATGAACCAAGACAGACAGAAGTTTTACACATTCTCACTACTCAAAGGACTTTTCTTCAGTTTGTTTGTAGATGTATTCCCAGTTAAGCTGGAAAACCAATTATGTGTAAACTTGAATCACATTAAGCAAGCCTACTCAATATGAGACTAGTACATAACTTATAATTGTTTTGAGATGTAGAGGGATGCACTGCATTTTTCCATATTGCTATGTTCATATGGCTTGTACCCAGAGTGACATATGCTATACCTAGTAAATGAAGAATAACAAATAAAAAGTTTCTACATTGTCTCCACACAGGTTGACTTTTTGTTCCTCATATACATGTGATATAGGTTTTAAGGCTTCTTCACAACAATCCCCCCTTAACTCTTGACTCTTAAGACTCCTCTCACTAAACTTAGCAGTGTCAGAAAAACTAGAGAGTAACACTAGCTTTAATATGGAGTATTTGTTTATTACAAGGCTTTGGACATACACTTATCACATATTTAATATGTATACCTTTGGTAATAAGAGTCATATGAAACTAAATGAGTGGGCAATTCCACAGCGTAGCTCTGATAGAACTATGATTCAAATGCTCATATCTCTTAAGGTATTGATTCCTTGTCTTCCTTCTAAAATAAATAACCTGCCAATACAATTCATTTACCTGTCTTTGATGTATATGGATTGTGAGCATTTAAAGATCATTAATGTAATTTAGCTATGATTAATTACACTGTTGCATTTCTTTAAAACTTTCAAATACATTAAAATATATCCAGAGGCACCTTTGTATCAGCTTGTAAATAAAAATTACCTTTCATGTCTTTGAGAGCTTTGACAATGTTCTTCAACTTCAAGATTTTCCCACTTGTATCCTAAAATATAGAATGAGGGAAAGTATAAATTATTACAGGAATTGTGCAAAATTTGATTTACTATCTTCAGTGATCCTTAGAATCTTTCCTGATTTAGTTACCTCATTCTGCCTCATTCTCAATCAGAATTACAGAAGAGTATCAATAACCAAAAAAGAATTTTTGCCTTAAATTAAAATATGAATGAAAATTTACCTATAGCAATGAGGTTCATATATGTCTCCAGCATCATATCTTTGTAGATATTCTTCTGTGAAAGATCCAGCAAAGCCCACTCCTCATGAGTGAAGTTGATGTGTACATCATTATAGGTCACGGCATCCTAAAATATGCTGTATATAAGTATGTCATACATATGTATAAAACAAAAAGCATGGCCGGTCAGGGGTGGTGCACACCTTCAATCGGGAGGCAAAGCCAGGCAGACTTCTGTGACTTCGAGGTCATCCTGGGCTACCAAGTGAGTTCCAGGAGAGTTGCAAAGCTACACAGAGAAACCCTGTCTTAAATAAAGCATGATGCCAACAACATTGTAAATGCATGCTTCTTGACAATATAGTCATATAATTCTGGTGCTTCCCACTCTTATTCTTTAACTCAGACATTACAATATAATCATCAATTTATTTTAGAATAAAAGAGAATTGCCCATTAACAGACATAGAGACAAGCAAACACATCAAGAGCACTGAGTACACATCAATGAAATTGTATGAATAATTACTAACTACAGAAATGATGAGTAAGCTTGGTGTATTGGCTCATACCTTTAATCCCAGAAACCAGAGAGCAGAGGCAGGTATATGTGCTTCTGAGTTGAAAGCTAGCCTAGTCTATGCAATCAGTTCCAGGACAGTAAAAAGTAAATATTAAGAACCTGTCTGCACTGCAAACATCAATCATATGTACAAATACATAGGATGAACTCAGAGCCTGTTTCTTTACTGAAGTTGCTACAAAGAGTTAGGCATTTACTCCAGTTCTGTATTCATCTTCTAGAAATCTGAATTGTTCCAGCTTAAACTGTACTTTAAGAAGTCTTACTATAAGGAACTTTTTATTTAAACAGTTACAAATAGACAGATGATAACATGAGCAATATCACTGTTGATTATAAAAAATCAACACAGGGCAGGCCAGATGAGTCAGAAGTTAAGAGCTGTTACTAGTCTTGTATACAGATGGGTTCAATTGCCAGTACTTACATGGGGGATCCCACAACTGTTCATTATTCTTAGCTCAGAGATTCTAAGACCCTCTTTTGAGTACTGTGAGGGCCAGGCATATGTGCACTGCATATCTATGTATAGAGGCAAAAGAATCATAGTTATTGAAAAACAAAATAAACACAACAAACAGGAAGAATGTCACACACCTGTAATTTAATTACTCAAAATTTCCAGGCACTATGACTGTCATAAATACTGCCAACCTGGAAATGAGAATGATATCCTCTGCCAAATTTCAAAATTCAAGCAGGGGGTAAAGTTAAAAAAAATTGGCATATGCTTGACATGTACAAAAATGCATAATCTAGGCCCATCACCCGAATATATATATATATATATATATATATATATATATATATATATATATATATATATATATATCCACAAATGTTGGACATGTCATCTCAGCATGCGGGAGCAAGGCTCAGGTGAATCTCTGAGTTCAAGGCCAGCTTGGTGTATAGAACTAAGCTTAGGAAAGTCAGAGCTACACAGAAAGTTTGTCATCAGAAACAAATATAAAAACATCAAAATTTAAAAAAAAAATCAGGCTAGCAAAACGGCATAGCATTGAATACCAATTTGTTTAATTGTATCTTATGTGATTAAGTAATAGCATCTATAATGTTGCTGAAGTCATGACAGCACAAGAAGGAAGCTGGCTGTTACATTTCAAATATAACATAGTAGAAACTTAGAAAAGAAATGAGTTAAGGCTATAGAGACATATATCATACCCCCAATAGAAATTTTATCCAGAGAGGTTACTCCTACTTGAGGTTCTACAAGAACCCCAAAGAAAGCTGTCAAGGACAGACACATGTTCAAACACCTCACCCTATCTGGGAGCTTTTTATTCAGTTGACTAGATTCTGACCCAGGTCACTATAGGTTCAGGATCATCCATAAAGAACATGCATTTAGTCACTTCAATGATGCTCATAGTCTGCAACAGCCCCTACACTGTTCAAATGTCCAAAATCGCTTTTGACACACAAGACAAATTCTTGACTGTGTCATCTTATACAACCTGAAAACAATTTAAATATTTCCAACATATAAATGGCACAGAAAACCTTTTCCCATTTCAAATGAGAGGAACTGAGTCATAGTAAGGAAAGACAAGGAGAAGACTGAAATCCAGCAGGGCAACCATTGAATCTGGTAGCTCTGTGTCAGAGACATGGGGCTTCATTTTCAAAGGGCTTAGATGGCTCTCTTCCCACAACTTCCCATACATCTCTCTCTTTGGTTACTTCCACTCAATATATGCAGCTCTCCTAGGAAGATGCCTCATTGCTTAAGTATCTCAACATGTTATGGTCTTAAATTGCAACCCAGGCTTCATCGTCATAGTGTCATGCAATGAACTTAGACACTATCCTCACTGGAACTCTTACAATACCAAACACAGATGCCTACAACAGAGCTGACATGAAAATGCAGACTAAGAATGTATAATCTTAAATTTTGCATCATTCTGGTATCCAGAACCAGTTCAACATCAGTGATTTCCCCAAATTTGGCTTCTTAGTTGTGATATCCCCTGCCATACTTGAACCAGAGTTGTGGCAGGCTTTGAATAAAGTTGCTTCCTGGGACTGACAATCACTTTGCTTAATCCCTCTATTAATTGAGTGCCTAGAAGGAGGGATTCTTACCCTTAAGGCACCTTGCTAGGCTTCCAAAGTAGAGTAAGGGTCTTCTTTTTAATGGTGATACTCTCCCTGAAAGTTGCTGACACTTTTCAGCATTTGACTACCTTCTACAAATTCATAGTGCTGTTTTTCTCTACAACCCATAGACTTTTCATTGATTTATGATCCATTTCTTGATTTTTTTAATGTAGTACTGAATGAATCATAAGTAATAGCTATCCAAGAGAGTCAATAGTCCATCTAAGAAATCAGTCCCATTATTTTTTTTTAATTCTGCCTTACTCGATTTCTTGAGGAAATGGGCAAAATAAGAAAAGTTAGGGGGCAAAATATCACATAAATTACCTCGATTTTAATTCTCCTGAAATCCTTTGACCTGTACCTCCACTGTTCATAATACTTTTAACAGTATTTATTCAATGTACTATAAGAATAACCAATTAAGCTCTGTGTGCAGCTTTCTATGTCCTTTGTCATCTAAATTTTGACATGCTCAACATTGCCCCCAAAAGTCATCCTTCCCAGGACCTTTGGACAACAAAATCACTTTTGGTTTATCACATTCTGTTACAACTTGCTTTTTTCTTGCTCTGATTCAATTCTTTACACAAAAGCACCTAGGTAACAAACATGTTTATTTGCCGCATTCTTCCAGATCACAATCCATCATTGTCAGTGTTTAGAATAGATATTCAATGTAGCAACTGAAGGCAAAAACCATGAGGAATCTTTGTTTCCAGGCTTTCTCTCTGACATAGTCATTGTCTTATGCCATGCTTGCTGTCTTATCTAGTGCAGGTCAACATTCTTAGGGATATTGCATACTCAGTGGGAGGGCCATCACCCATAAATCATAAGTCAACAAAATCTCTCACAGACTTAACAACTAGGTGTTCTGATGGGGCACATCCTCAACATACGTTCCAAAAGGTGACTGTGTGCTCTGAAATGTTGACATCTGAAAGTAAGTAGGACACAGAGAAAATAATATATGAGATTTTCCAAACCCAAACCCAATGAATCAACTACATCAACAACTTAAATAACAAAAAATTTGATGATGATAACAAGTAGCAATACAGATACACCAAGGAATGAAGAAATACAAGTTTCTGAGATCAAGAAGAGAAAACTGAAATTGTTCATCTACAGAAAATCTCCAAATGAAAAACCTAAGGAGATCTTAACATAATATAGTAATTTTCCATATTATAAAAATAAGTGAAGTTCCATCATTTGCCAGAGAAACAATATAACTATATCATAACTAATAAAAAAAAACCTCACACAACTCAGATGGTACCAGTGATCAAAGGAGATAGAAAGACAGACCTACAAATATAACATTGTCCCTTGAAAAATAATTATAAGTTTCTAATGAAAATCAAAATCAAAGAAATCACGGACCACCACTCACCCTGTGCACTCCACTTCTGTCCTTCACCAATAATAGAAAATAGGTTGAGTGAGAAGTCTCTTCCACCAAAATTGGAATCATTCACTTGAAGCCTGATATTTCTACATTGTAGAAAATAGTTTTGGTTACTAATACTATCTCATTTTCCTTTGATAAAGAATAGGATGTCTGTTAGAAAATTTAAAACAATTTCATTTCCTATAATTAAAGATTAGATGTAAACCTATATCAGAGTGAGGAAATAAAAAAAATTATACCAAATGAAAGACAATATTTTTTTAAAATAAATATTGTATGATTCTATTATATATTTAAAACAGCCTGATTTCCTTTATAAGTCTTTGTTTTATAAGTCTTACAAACTTTGAAAACAAGTCTAGACCCATTTTTTGTGTACACTGGTATGTAAGAGAAAGAATATTTTCCATGTGTGTATAGGTGACAGAGCAAAGATCATGTCAGATCCCCTGGATCTGGAATAGCAGGGAATTATAAGCCTCCCAACTTGAGTGCTCATATCTGAACTCCCCCAAGAATACTTGCTGAGTGACATTTACAACCCACATACTACTTTTTATCCAGTAAACTAAAAGTCTTTCACAGATCAGTCACAACAGAATTCTAAATAAGGGAATAGTAAGTAAATGATCCTTGGGAACCTAATGAATCAATATTAAGATGTTGGGTATGGTACCAGGAATACTATTGACACACCTTCCCCTCTCAGGGATCCAATACTCATGGTTGCCCTGAGGGCTGAAACAGAACTCTAGCTGCAGCTTCTCCTCTCACTTTTCATGTCTTCTGTGGATTCAAAAGAGCATCCCCCACAACCCTTCCCTACTCTCCTCATATCTGAGTCCCATTACCCAACTGTGCCAGACACCCTCTGTTCAACTACTCACCACATCTTCCAAAAGACCAGATAGGGTGCCTTCAGATCTACCACAATGTCTCTTACTCCACATCTAATTTTAAAAGTTGCTCCTATCACTGGGGTAGAATATCAGAGGCAGCTTGTTCTCTTCCTTCTCTATGCCTCCGGTGGATCTGAAAATCATCTCCCCTGCATTCCTCTTCCCCCAGTTTCCATCACCACCAAGTAGTCTCCCTTGAACACACCAGGCAAGAAGGCCAGGAAAAAGGTAACACTCATTTGACACACACTTTGAAACTCCAGAGAACCAACACAAACCAAGGAACAAAACTCCCATCCAACAAAGATGAAGTTAGAAAACAGCACCAAACCTATTATCACCCTAAACCAAGATGCCAGCAGAGGAACATAATAACAGCCAGGGCACTATGTGAACAGCAGAACCCAACTGTCCTACCAAAACAGGCCCTAAATACCCAAAAATAGTTGAAATACAAGGAAAAAAAACCCTTAAAACCAAATATATGTAGATGATAAAGTCCCATAAAAAATAGCTTACATGAAGTCATGAAAGCACAAACAAACAATGGATGAATATCAATAAATTCCTCAAAAAAGATAGGAAAACACAAGAAATTGCAGTAAACCAATAAACAATTTAAATAAAGCTAAGATAAAACAAACAAATAACTAAAGGAAACAAATGCAACTGTTTAAGAGCTTAAATTGGAAATAAAAACAATAAAAAAAAACCAGAAACTGAAGGAATTCCAGAAATGAAAACTTTAGGACTACAAACATGAACTACAGAGGTAAGATTCACCAGTAGAATAGAGAAATGGAAGGGAGAATCTCAGACCCTGGGGATACAATAGAAGAAATGGATACATCTGTCAAAGAATATGTTAAATATAAAAATTCCTTGATGCTAAGCAACTAAGAAATCTAGGATATTATGCAGAGACCAAACCTGTGAATGATAGGAATAGAGGAAAGATTAAAAAAAAAAACCACACAACTCAAATGTCCAGAAAATATTTTCAATAAAATCATATAATAATTTTTTCCTAAGTTAAAGGAGGTACTGATGAAACTACACAGAACCATGTACAACACCAAATATACTGGGTCAGAAAAGAAATTCCCCTTGTCACATAATAACCAAATCATTAAGCATACATAATAAAGCAAAATATTAAAAGCTGCAAAGGAAAAACACCGAGCAACATATAAAGGCATACCTATGAGAATTGTACCTAATGTCTCAACGGAGATTCTAATAGCCATAAGGGCTTGGACACATGTGGTGCATGTAGCTAGAGTTTTTCTGGTCCTGCCTGGCCTACAGTCAGGACAAATCTCTCTAACCCATCAGTTCCGCAGTGGCTCAGACCCAACCAAGTAAACACACAGAGACTTATATTGCTTACAAAATGTATGGCCATGGCAGGCTTCTTCTTATCTACTTCTTCTATCTTTTTTTTTTTTTTTTTTTTTGGTTTTTCGAGACAGGGTTTCTCTGTGTAGCTTTAGAGCCTTTCCTGGTACTCGCTTTGGAGACCAGGCTGGCCTCGAACTCACAGAGATCCGCCTGCCTCTGCCTCCCGAGTGCTGGGATTAAAGGCGTGCGCCACCACCGCCCGGCAACTTCTTCTATCTTAAATTAACCCATTTCTATTAATCTATACTTTGCCACGTGGCTTGTGGCTTAACAGTACCTTACATCTCGCTTGTCATGGCTGTGGCTGGCAGTGTCTCCATCTGCCTTCCTGTTCTCTCAATTTTCCTCTTCGTTAGTCCCACCTATAATTCCTGCCTGGCTACTGGCCAATCAGTGTTTTATTTATCAGTCAATCATCCACAGCAGGTGCATGTTCTAAGTAACCACAGATGCCATCTCATTACTATATCCAGAAAATTTTCAATTACCAAAAATGAAGAAAATAAGTTATTCTCTTAAAAAGTCAAATTTAAACAGTATCTATGTACAAATCCAGTACTACAGAAGATTCTTAGAAAAATATCCAACCCAAGGAAGCTAACTACACACATGAAAAAACAGTAAATAATAATCTTACATTAGCAAAATCAAAAGAAGGAAAACACAAACAAGGCTACACTCATTCACGTACTACCATCACTACTAACAACAAAATAACAGGAATTAATGATCATTATTCCTAATATCTCCCAATATCAAATGACTCAACTCCCCAATGAAGACACAAATTAAGAGTATGGATTCAAAAATAATATCCATCATTCTACCATATACAAGAAACACACTTCAACATCAAGGATGGAGATTACTAAAAGGCAAAGGCTGGGAAAACATATTTAAAGCAATTGGAACTAAGAAGCAGGCTTGTGCAGCCATTTTATTACCTACCAAAATAAACTTCAAACAAAATTTAATCAAAAGACATTGGAAGAACACATTATTTATCAAAGGAAAATCCACCAATATGACACTTCAATTATTAATAACTATGCCCCTAACACAAGGTCATCCCCTTTTGTAAAAGAAACACTTCCACAGATTAAATGACACATTGACTCTCACACAGAGTTTGACAGTGGTAGACTACAATACCCCACTCTCACCAATGGACATGTTATCTAGTCAAAAACCAAAGAGAGAAATGTTGGAGATAATGGATTTTATAAACAATATGATCCAAAGAAATACTAGAGAACATTCCATCCAAACAAAAAAGAATACACCTTCCTCTCAGCAGCACATGGGGTTTTCCCCAAAGTAGATTACACACTTGGACACAATTCAAGTCCCAACAGATACAAGAAAATTTAATGACATGGTGCATACTACCAGACAACTATGGATTACAGCTGGATATGAAAAAAAAAAACAAATTTTAAAATCTCATGAATATTGACCAACATTCTACTGAAGAAAATGAGTCAAGACAGAAATAAAAAGGGAAATTTAAGAGTTTGTAGGACTCAAAGAAAATGATTACACAAGATACCCAAACCTAAAGGACACAACAAAAGTGGTGATGTGAGCAAACTGTATAGCACTGAGTGTCTACATTAAAAAAGAGAATAAATGAAAATTATAACTGTCTAGTCTTAAACTCTATCAAAGGCCCAAGAAGTAAATAATAATACCTGCATAAGCAGGAAGTGCAAGCAAGCGACTTCCAAAAAAGTGTAAGAAACAACAGAAAGAGCTGGCTGCCTGGACAATCACCCAAGATTCCTCTGCAATTCCTCTGGGGCATCCAATTTTGGCCTGCACCCTTAGCATATCTGACAGACTTTCATGTGAGGCAGGAATTTTTTTACAAACTGTCCCACCTTGTCTTGAAAAGGTTTGGTAGTTACCTTTCTTGCATCCAAATGACACTAAACACTGTTTCTTCCCGTATACAGAAGCAACAAAGGAAGGTCATCATACTAACTTTTAGTTAGGAAACAGCTATAAAATGGTGTTAAAACTGATTGTGGCTTCATCACTGAAGACCATACCTAGAGGTTGAAGGGAAACATCTAATAGATGGGTGCCACTGTGAGCCAATCAAGAATGTCTTATGGACTTTGGACAGTTTAATTCTTTCCAGACAACAGTAAAGGAATTCAACTTCTGTCTATATCTGAGAGTTTGGACTTTACAAGAGGACAATGGAAGGATATCCCAATACTGCCACCTGGTAACCCAAATTCAGCAGGAAGAAGCCTGATCAGTCATTGTTTCAATCCCATAATGTCAGTTAGTGTAACCTCTGTAGAGGGACATAGGATAAGAACTGAAGGAAATTTTCAGCTATGCAGTTTAGAGTAAAAAACCCCAAAGTACCCAGTCCCACTGCCTGGATGCCTCCCAAACAGATCAAGCCAATCAACTGTTTCACCTATTCAGAGGGCCTGATTCAGTTGGGGGCCCCTCAGCCATTGGTTCATAGCTCATGTGTTTCCATTCATTTGGCTATTTGTCCTTGTGCTTTATCCAACTTTGGTCTCAACAATTCTTGCTCATATAAACAGGCAATGGGACTGAGTCCTGTGCTCAGTGCATGAGTAGGCTGTTTGAAACCTGAGGCTTATGCAGGGACACTTGTCTCAGCCTGGGAAGAGGGGACTGGACCTGCCTGGACTGAGTCTACCAGGTTGATCTCAATCCTCGGGGGAGTTTTGCCCTGGAGGAGATGGGACTGGGGGTTGATCTGGGGGGAAGTGGGGGTGGGAGAACAAGAGAATCTGTGGCTGATATGTAGAATTAAATTATATTGTAAAATAAAATAAAATAAAATAAAATAAAATAAAAACCCCAAAGTAGTGGACTCTGCAAGTACTCTGCACAGACTTCTGGAGGGAAACACCCATATACATAAAATAAAATAAAGCTTAAAAATAAATGATGTCCCAGCCCTGAGACAGAGAGAAGGCAGGGCTAGTTAAAATGATGTTATTCCCAGCCTGCATGCTTGTAAGACATTCCATGAAATAAAGTTTTTACATACTAGAAGAGATTCATTTACCAGTCCTGATCATGTAGAGAAGTTTGAATAACACAGTTTTTTTTTCTTTTCACCTGCTTATGGAGGAAGATGTACTGGCTAGCAATGGTCATAAATGCATTCTTCCTAGCTCCACTATTCTCTAAGTATTGAAGCTTCCAGGAAGACTACTCTATATAATTATTTAATTTGCCTGCAGTTTGCTCAGAGTTTGAGGAATAAAACTTCTAAAGCCATGGAGCCATCCTCCTGCTTTCTCATAGAGGAAAGAACTATTAACCTGTTTGTGATCTAGTTCCTGCTTTTGTTTGCTGTTTGTCTGAAGTCCCTGTGAAAACCAGGTAAAAAAATACATTCAGTTCACCTGATGTCAGTGCTAAGTCACACAACAAACACTCTCCTTATGTGTCTTTAAATGTCTCTTTAGTTGTTAATATTCTGGGCACCCTTCTAACTGTATGGCAGTGAACCATGCCACCCCACATTGTATAGTGGTATGTACAAGCTAGCTAGCCATATTGTGCCCAGGAGGAAGAAGGGTAAGTTCCTATGGAGAGCAGGAAGAGAGTGGTGTCTACTTTTGCAGCCAGGGGCAAATGCTATTGCTATGTATATTTATGCTGATCTAGAAAAAGGCTTTGTCTGTGGTGGAAGAGAGGGACAGGAACTATTGTGCTGTGTTTTAAGCACCTTGTGACCCTATGGGAGGTGCTCTTGTCACTCAGGTCTCACTAACCAATCAGGCCCTCCAGGTGACCTGCCAGTCAGAAGTGGTGCAGGGTCCTTCCTGCTGTCACCAGCTTTAGACTTGGTTTTCAACAGAAACAGGTACTGTTGGTTTTCTGTGGTGTGCTATGAGTGCTACTCCAGGGATCTGAGCAGAGAGCATGGCTCAGTTGGGAAACCATGACTTGGTGAGTGAGGGGCTGCTGTCTCAAGACGGGGTGGAGCAGATGGTGAGGTGTATGATCCTGTGTGGTGGGTCCTTCCAGTATCTGTGTTGGAACCTGCCTGGAGAACCTTTGTCCTGTGGGGTCCCATGTAGTACTTTAAATTCCCTGGACCCAGGCGCTGGCTTCTGAATAACTTTGCTCTGTGGGCTGAATCTACTCACAGAATTGGAAATAGGGACATGTGCTTAAAAATGTCTTTAAAGGTAGACTATGGTGATGCATGAGCTGGGCAGTGGTGGCACAAGCCTTTAATCTCAGCACTAGGGAGGCAGAGACATGTGGAACTCTGTTAGTTCAAGGCTAGCCTGGTCTACAGAGTGAGATCCAGGATAGGAACCTAAACTGCACAGAGAATCCCTGTCTCAAAACAAACAAACAAAACAAAACAAACAAACAAAAAGAACATCTTTGAACTTCAACAAGCTTTCACTGAACACATGAAAAGCAGATTGCCAAACGTGGAGAGTACCTTCTAGTACCTCATAAATGTTCAGTATTTTGCATTTAATTTTTACATGAAAGGTCTATTTATGGTTAATTTTGTGTGGGGTTGTAAAAGGCATCTCATGCATTGGGTAGCACTCCACTACTAAGGTGTGATGCAGATGAGGAGATTTGGTGATTTAAAAGATTTGCTAATGCTCAGGAGATAGTTATTCTCACAAAATAAAATTTAGCGGAGGGAGGACTGCCTCTAAAACTCCCCAAAGATAAGTATATTCTAGCCAGGCTTCTTAGAGATTAGGAGAGTTGGATACACATTTGTTCATCAGGATTGTCTAGACATTTGTCTCCAAATCACCACAAAGGAGCCACCTCTGATATACAACCAGTCACTAGGCCCAAACCCATATAAAAGTATGAGATTCTAACAAGCTACTTATTGAGGCCTTACAGGGTCACAACCAACTATAAGGTCTCCTATATAGTTCCAGGTTTCTTCTTGAGAAAAGCCTAGTTTTGCCAGATGGGCAATATGACACCAGGTGACAATTATTTGAAAAGAAAAACACTTTTGTTGTAAGGACTGGCCTGATCAAGCAAGGCTTTCATGTAGGCCCTCAGGCAAGGAGGAGGAACTTTCTTGGAACAGCTAATAACTGCCTGGGGGCTAGGCCTTGGGAGCTTTCACTAAGGGCCTGATGTATTGACAATGAAACAGAGCTCCTTCCCTAAAATCAAGATATTTTGGCGAGCTGGTAGTGGTCTGGAACCAGGACCTTTGAGGTGGGGTACCTCAGATCTCACATGGAGCTATGATTATTTATCAGGCCCAAGACCACTGGAGGGCTTACTCAGTAGTGTTCTTGAGATGCCCTGTGGTCCTTTTTGCAGCGTTGTTTGATTTGCATCCTCTGAGTTTGTACCACTGAATGATAGTTTCTGCTGACGACATAGATGTTTCCATTTCCTTTCATTTCTCCCCTGGAGGTAGTATACAACATGCTATTCCTCTTAAGAAGTTTCCATAGCATTAAATATAGCTTGGGTAAGAACTCCCTAACCCAGATTTTATCTATTCTACCTTCTACTTTTCCTAACATTTTCATCCCCCGCCAGCTTAATCTCAGGACCCTGTCACTAAAGAATGTCCTGCTGTTTCAGGTCACTGGTATATTTAAGAAACAATTCTGGGACTATTTTTGCTGTGGAAATAACCCATCAGCCTAAATGCCTGGACCTGCAAGTTACCTGTCTCTAATTAATTGTTCAAAGTGCAACCTGGAGCAGGAAGCTAAAAGACACAAGGATGACAGCACATGTTGAATGTAAAATGTGTCTAGGCTGTATTCTCTTTGAGCATTTGCCTAAGATGGATGCATACTAATATTAAAATAATTTTCTTTATTAATATCCTAAGCATGTGAGTGATTTCTCCATTGGAAGGAATATTAATTTTAGGACAGTTGCATTTCCATCCTGTTAGAAAACTGTTTCTGAGACAAGCTCTCTTATGCTGACTCTGGTGGCCTTGTTTCTATTCTGTTGCTCTCTGGGCTAATGATCTTGCTGTCCTCTATACTGCACCTTCAAATTCTTAAATGACTGTACCACCACAGAGTTCTACAATGATCCATTTGAGTTATGTAGTTGACAATCCAATGCAGTCACAGGAAAAAGTTTCACATGTGAGCATTGCTTCTGACTCCAATTAAATAGAAGGAATTGTGTACACTGCAGGGGAAGCAGGGGAGGCAATCAGCTACTGGGGTCACTATTATGAAAAAGGACCTGACTGTAGTAGAAGGAGTTATTTTATAATTTCCCAACATGTTTTAATTCATGTCACATGAATAATCACACACCAGATTGTGTGGTGTAAAGTTTGGAAAGATCATTTTGAGCCATTGAATGTTGAATTTGCAATTAGGCAACATTCCTATGCAGATATGCTTGATCCTGCTTGACACAGTTATGTCAGCTCAGATGTTTTTGAACAGGCTATTGATTGTAACTCTATGTGTCAAGTTATAGATCTCAGTAGCCAACATATGTGTATGGGCAAGATCAATCACTCTCATATTAATGACACTCCCTCTACTAGGGGAGGGCCTATCCTTTTTTTATTTTTTATTTTTTAAATTACACTCATGATATTCAATAATTATACTCATGATATTAATCACATTTGTTGTATTCATAGATTACATTTGCAGTATTCATTCAATTATATATATATATATATATATATATATATATATATATATATATATATATTAAATGCTGAATGACATTTATTGAAGGAGGGAGGAGGTCTAAAATATAGGCTTACAGCACAATGGGAGAACCCCGGAGGGCAAAAGTTCGATACTGATGTTTTATAATCTTGCATCTAAGCTGTTAATGCCCATTATTCAGGATATACAGACAAGGAATTTCCCTTAAACATTCAGGAGGGTAGAACCTGGTGAGGAATTAGCATAGGGAGGATATCAAGGTCAAGGTCTGCAAGCAAGGCAACAGTTACCCAAAACGGGGTCCAGGGACCTACAGGTCCCCTTTTGATTAAAAAATGAGCTTCTGACTTGGGTTGCTTGGGATGTCAGCAGGTCACCTTACCCATCATGGAGACGCCTGCCCAGGCCACAGAGGTACTCTGTCTTAGCTTGGTGAGTGCCCTCAGGTATTACCCATCTCTGAATACTCATTATCATACAGGCTCAATTGTGTGTGAGCTGCAGAGATAACTGCTGCCAAAGATCTCAAAGTGGCACTGGGCTTGCAATCTGTGTGTTCAACACAGAAAAGACCAACAGAGGTCCTACCTCACCCATAGCCAGTATGCTAAAGGCAACTGTGCCCTTCCCTTCCTTAATGAGCCATACTGTACGTTGGAGTCCTTGTAAGATAGTATCCCAAAAGCAACTGCGATTATAAATTTATAATTTTCAAAGCCAATTGATATGTATATAACTACTGAATTAAATTTATCATGCCCAATAGAATGGAAGATTAACTAACTGTGGTAGCTACTTTTGTTGCCAGGGTCTCCACTGTGCTAGCTGTAGTAAGCAATAATGAAATGGTAATCCCAAAAACAGTAGCAGCGGTGGTCGCCATTGCCATAACATCAACAGTGGCAGCAGCAATGTCAAATTCTCTTCTGGAGTGTGTGGACATCCACTGGCATGGATACAACACCAGTAACACGAACCATCAAGGCCCATTTTTCTTGATCCCAGCATGACTTTAGCTGGGGGCCTATCCTTTTTAAAATTAATACAACTAAGCTTGTTTATCTTACAAATACATTAATTTATGATTTTAAAAATTTCTTATTGGTTTCATTCTTAACACTTTCTTTTAATGCGTTACTGCTATTATCTCTGTTTCTGTTTTCCAGTGTCTCTAGGTAATCAATAGTTTTATTCCTTTTCTCTCAAGTGATGTTGATTATAGATTTCTGTGTAGAGCAATGTCTCCTTTAGTTTAGGCTTGCCACATTTTATGTAAGTTAGAACTGATTTGAACACCTAATCCTGCCTCTGCTGTCCAGTGCTGGGACGAAAGTCCTGCCACTCCTTCCATTCTGGGCCTTTACTATTCAGTGAGAAGGAAAAATATACCAGTTAATGAGTGACCTCCAATCTCTCTGGCTTTTAGTTGACACTTATAAATGAAGAGGGACTGTGCAAGAATTGAGTTCATTGGCCAACTTTGAAACTGCTGGAGTCACAGTACAGAAAGAGAGAGGCAGAATGGGGGTTGACAGATTTCTTGCTTTAACAGTACGTGGGAATAGCAATGTGGAATTAGGCAGTCAAATTTAGATGTTCCATAAATGTCCTATTTCGCTATTTCTTGAGGTCCACAGGCAAGGACAATAAAGACTCTGGATAAAGGACTGACCTTATCTTGAAAAAAATTGCTATAGTTACAGTAGTTCAATAAAAATAGATGTTGGTAAAATTGTGTGGCCATGGCTAACAGGACTGTTTTCAGGTTTTAGATGTACACCAGAGATAAAAGATTTGAGAAATCTTCCATGTGGTCTAATTCAAAACCCTAGACTGTGGAGCATGTGGCCGTAAAGTCTGTTTCAACTTTCCAAAATAATTTTTGGAGATCATAACTGTCTCACATCCACATTTTCTTTCCTGCCTCCTAGCCATAACATTGTTTTCTAATTCATGGCCTGTTTTTTCCCTCTTTGGCCTCATTTTTCTTTAACAACTTTTATAAAAAACAACAGTTACTGTGTAAATGTGACCTTTGTTTGGCTACACAATTCAGCTATGAGGCAATGGGTTGGCTGCACTGCACAATGAGTGTTTAATGGATTGTGCACAGAAGGAACCTGTGCTTTGGATAAGGAAAAGGCTATGCTCTAAGAGAAGAAAAGAATGTCTAAAAATATAGAAATTCTCTAGATGAGGTCCCTTTCTGCTGGGCTGGAAGAGCAGAGCTGTAAGAACTGTGCTCTCTGACTCACTTGATGTCTGTTCACCCAGTAGGTGAGCTGCTAATATTCTGAGGCCCAGCTGTATGGCCCTAGCCAATGAGGAATTTTAAGAATGCTTTGCAATCAGTAGTAAGAGTGGCAGGTAATTTTCAGATTCTTCCCTAGAGTATCCTTTGCTTCACCTGTAATGAGTCGTACGGAAATCCACAAGCTATGCCATGGTGAGGATAGGGTATTCAGAGAAGGTGTGTTGAGCTGTTATTATTTTTGGTATTTGGATGGACCATGAGCCAGACTGGTTTTCTTGGTCCATGTGCTGACCTGGGCAGGGATCCTTGTACTTTGAGCCCCAGTGTAAATGGATTTCATGGATAGGGGGGACTGCAGTCCTGGCATGGGAGGCTATGATACTTGTAATATCACTGTCTAGTGTGGTAAAGCCTTTGCACAACATGGTGCTCTTCAATCACATAAAAGAACACATACTGGAGAGAAACCCTATGAATGTAATGAATGTGGTAAAGCCTTGGTATGTCACATTGCTCTTCAAAGACATAATAGAACACATGCTGGAGAGAAAACATATGAATGTATTCAGTGTGGTAAAGCCTTTGCACAATATGGTGCTCTTCAATTGCATAAAATAACACATATTAGAGAGAAACCTTATGAATGTAATTAGTGTGGCAAAGCCTTTGCACATCATAGTAATGTTCAAGTACATAAAAGAACTCATATTGGAGAAAAACGCTATGAATGCAAACAATATGGCAAAGCCTTTGTACAACAGAGTACATAAAAGTACATAAAAGAACACATACTGGAAAGAAATCCTATGAATATTATTAAATATCTTAAAGCCTAGTCACAATATATGGTAACCTTATAACTGTATAATGGTAAGTGTGTAATTGGTCTCTTAATGCCTTTGAATATAACAGTAGACTTTGGCGGTCTGGAAGATCTCAAAGTGAAATGAATCTAAATGTATATGAATTGGTAATATCTTTAGCCAATATAAGGTTTGAGGTTGGGTGTGGCTTGTTCTGTTTCTCTAATCTTTCAGTGTTGACTCCAAATACTGGCTCTGGGTTTGTTTTGATTAATAAGAACTTTTGAAATTTGTCTATATCTGGTGCCCAACTTATCATGTACAAATTCAAGTAAAAGCTACTTTCCTGTGGCCTTGCAGGCCCCAGCAGAAGCCTGAGGTGCATGGGGCTGGTTGTGGTGGTGCATGCTGGTAAGATTTGCTGACAGATGCAGAAGCAGGAAGATCTCAAGTTCAAGGCCAGCCAGGGAGGCTTGTTGAGGAGAAGCTGTGGCTGGGCCTGGCTACAAATGGTATTGGTGGGACCATGGAGGTTTTGGCTTCCGCTTCAACTTGCCAGCTGCTTCTCATCATGTTGTTGTTGTTTGCTGGAGACAAAGAGTTTACTGCTGCTTGTTCAGAGAACAATTGCCAAGACCATCTTATTACAAGAAAGCATTAACAAAGATCAATTTGGAGAAGTTTGGTGAGGCAAGTCGAGGGGAGAAATTGCTATGAAGATATTCTCTTCTAAGAAAAAACATTTGTGGTTCTGAGAGACAGACATTTATCAGACTATGATTGCTCCAAACCACAGAGGAGGCAAAAAAATTCTGCAAGTAACCATGACCATGCCTAAAAGCAACTTTGAAATTTTTGAAAGGATGACAGAATCCCACAATGATGATTACAAATGGAATATGATAAAGCCAATAAGTTGATTAACACTACCTAAGGATGTCCTTTGGACTACAACCTGCTCAGTACAATTTTGAGATGGCTAGCTGAGATGATTGAGCTTCACAGACTTCTTGAATTCCCATTATGCAGAGACTGGAAAAATGATATAGGACTTGACAATTAACCCAAATATTTTCCTTTCAGAAATCCATAAAGATATCTTCACCACTAGACAGCAGGAAGTATTTTTAAGAATGCAATACCCACATTCCCAAGAGGTGGGGTGGGTGGTTTTTTGGTCATTTAAAGCGTTATGGATATTGTCATTATTTATGATGTTTGGTTTCAAGATGTTAATCTATTTAATTGTCAAAAAAAGTTAAACAAAGGAGATTAGATATAGGATTCTTATTTTTAAAAAAAGAAAAAGAAAAATGGATATAGAAAAGGGTAGATTGTTGAATCTACTCTGAAAAGATAAAAAATGAAGATATAGAAATGATAAGATAAAATGTAGATTTTTGAACCACTCAGAAAAGAAAAAAATAATATGAATATGAGAAGATAAAAAGATTATTGAATATACTTTTGAAAAGGAACTACTTGTTTTAAATAGGATAAGTAATGAAATTTTTGTCTGAATCAATGAAATGTTAATGAACTGGACGTTGTTAACATATATAATGTAACTTTTTGTTTGAATTTGTCAAATTTTAGTGGGGTAGAGAATATTAATGTAATTCTTGACTGTGTATATTGAATATACTTATTGTATATGCTTTGTCATATTAGTTTTAACTCTTTTATATTAGACACAAAGGGGAAATGTGGTGATATTTTATCTGTGTACATTAATAAAACTTATCAGGCATTAGAGAACAGAACAGCTACTAGATTAGACAAAGAGGACAGACAGTGGTGGCACAAACTTTTAATCCCAGCACTTGAGATCTCATGTCTTGTTTGAGAAAGACATATGTCTTTAATCCCAGGAAGTGAAGGGAAAAAGCAAAAAAGTATATAAGGCATTCAGACCAGGAACTAGAGGCTTTTTAAGATTTTAGGCTTTCAAGCAGCAGTTCAGCTGAGATCCATTCAGGTGAGAAGTCAGAGGCTTCCAGGTTGAGTAAACAAGATCAGCTGACAAGTTGGCCAGGTGAGCTTTGCTGTGTCTTGTTCTGTTTTTCTGATCTTTCAGCATCCACCCCAGTACCTGGCTTTGGGTTTGATTTTATTAATAGGACCTTTAGAAATTTGTCTACAGAGGTTTTTTTACTCCATAAAAAAATTGACACATGTCAGTAATCTGTTAAAGAATTATGATGTCCTTTATTTTGTTTACACCTGGAAACTTATATGGACAAAAGGTATATGAATTTAAATGATAAAGTAACACTCTTAGATTTCATACTTCTATTAAATCACATGAGATAATGAATGAATTCAGATATAAAAGTTCATAGGTGTATATTATTGCCCTTTCTGTTGCTTTGATAACACATCATTCTAAGTGAACTTAAAAAAGAGTTTATTTTGGCCCTTCATTCCAGATCTATATATGTACCATTTGAAAGTGGCATGGAAACAAGTATCAGACATGGCAGCTAATGCAGGAGGCTAAGACTTCACATCCTTTACCTGGAGAATAAGCAGAAAGTGTAAATTGGAAATGCTGTGCAGATGTAAATTCTCAGGCTAACCCCAGTGACATATTTCATCCAGCAGGGCAGTATTTCCTAAGTCTTCCCAAATGATATCACAGACTGAGAATGATTGACTTTTCTGACTTCAAGCCTACATGCTTGCTTTTTGTTACATGAACCACTTCATGATGGAGAAAAGCTCTGTAATTTTTGAGATTCCTGAACACCTTTGTGACAGGAATTACATAGAAAAATATTTATGATAAAAATTAGTTTAAAGATTTGTTTTCATTTTAATTATGCAATGTCTGTGCATCTTTGTGTGGGTATGTGTATGTGCATTTTGGTTTCCAAGAAGGTTAGACCCTTGGAGCTGCTTGTAGCAGGAATTACTGGAGGAAGTCATCAAAACCCAGACCTTGGTCCAGGGAATGAATTTGTATTAGAGGCTTGGCCATGTCTCTATCCCTGTCAATATTATAAAGCTTTTGTTTTATATCATCTTTATTAAGACTTTAGACATAACAGTTGTTTTCATTTTCAAGGAAAAAAAAAACTTGTTTCAATCTTTTTCATTGTAGCCTTGAAATAAGTAAATTATTAATCAAGTTCACTAAAGACTGATTTGAAGACCACATTGTAGCTTCTATTTTGTCACATTTGAGGTAGATATTGAAGTGTGGGATACTTGTGAAAAATCTAATTAATGTTTATTTTGTGGACATATATTCCTTTTGTGGATTTTGTTCATCTTTTGTGCCTTCACTTAGTGAGAATTATTTATCTGCTGCAATGTAGAGAATGGTATGGCTATCATCTAAGTGTTCCATTTTTGTTTAACTGTCACCTAGTATATGATCAAACTTTTCAAGTAAGGGCATCTGTGAAAGGGTGGTGGATTTTTGTTCCTGATTTTACTTTTTATATTTTTTCACAAATTCCCTAAAATATTTGTTATCCACCCTGGCTTGAATGTCAGTAATTTGTCACGAATACATTAGAATTGTGTGTTAATCTCCTGAGTACAAGTCAAAGGGTAGATGATGTGCTCCCAATGATTACTGTTTTCTCAAAATATTTTAAATATGTTTAATGTTAAAATACTTAATAGAGAATAAAAATCATTAAACATTTCATATACATATCCAAAGATACCTTTTCTTCAATCTGAAAGAGATGTAATAATTTAAGTTAATCAGTAATCAACTGTATATTTCACAATATAATTTGATATGCTATATATATAAATATTGATATATAGATACATATTATTTGTAGTTCCATGCCTCTTCATGTCCTCATCTGCTATCCATTTGGCACTTCATCTAGAAGTATTGTCTTCTAAAGGAATTATTCAGTGATGCCACAAAATGTAATAGTATTAAGATTTACTTTATAATTTTCTTGATGTGTTTGTCTGTGTGTGTGTGTGTGTGTGTGTGTGTGTGTGTGTGTGTGTGTGTGTGTGTGTAATATAGGCCATGACACAGTGTGGAGAATAGAAGACAACTTTATGGCATCTACATTTGTCTATCTTCATATGGTGATCCCAATGAAGTCACAGCCTTGTACAACGCAGACATTTCTAACAGAATTGTCTCATTGATGCTCAGATAAGATTAGTTGTAAATCAGTGAAATATTGTTTGTTGTGTTGTAAACATGTTTTCATTGAAATATATTGGAAAATAGGAGAAATTGAATAATAAATCCTATTTGCAAATGAAATTAGTTAATTCTGAGGACCAAACATTTGTTTATAGCACTTTCTCAGAACAACAAATGAATATCAGAGAATAATTTCTGTGAGTAAAGATGGTTGCTGCTAATCCTGATGTCCTGAGTTCAATCTCTAGGAAACCCATATGACTCATACAAAATTTTGTCTTCTTTCTACACTTGTGGTGTGGCATATGCACACTCATATACCAGCACATACATAAATAACTTAAAAACCCAAACAAGTGCCACTGAGGTCACTGACAACCAAATGATTTCCTGTTTTTACTACAGACATGTGACCAATAACAACATACATAAAATGTGAATAAACATTTATATCCTAGGATCCAAATCTCTAACAGCCCTGGTTAACATACTATTTATCTCGAGTTTTTTAGAGGCAGTCCTGTTTTAACTAAGTTGTTCTTAGTGTAGATTATTATTTCCTAAGCATTGGTAAATCCTTTATAACACCAATTATAATCTTCAAAGTTGCAGCTACTAAGTGGGGTGCTACCTAGTACATGAGATGCCATTTACAACTTCCTTAAATTAACTCCAAATGAATGTTAAACCTACATGTCAAATACAAAATGCAGAACTTTGAATGTACTTGAAACTAGGCCTTTCCGAGTTTGGAAACCTGCATAAGCTTTGGGAGGTTTCTCTAAGAACCTGATGTATAAAGCAAAAACATCTCCACCTCCAATACTAGGAATAGGCTTTGGAGACCTGGTAAAAGAAAGGGTTTCTTCAGATCCTCAGAAACCCACACTTTCCACACAAGAGGCTGTGGTTATCAGTCCCAACACCACTGTGGACTTTCTTTATAATGTTCTTGAGTTATGCTGTGTTCTTCATTTGCAAAATTGTCTGATTAGCCTCCTTTTGACTTGATACACTTCATTTTAAAACTGAACCCATTAATTTTCATTAGCAAGAGACTGGCTGTTGAATTTGGCACAAATCTCAGGCAGCTGAGAAATGTCTGTCCTTAGATTGCAATGCTGGTCTTGGAACCACTGTGTTGTATTCCTTCTTCTTACCTGGTCCTGTCACTCAGTCTTCACTAGCCAATCAGAGCCTCCAGTGGATCCATCAGTCACATGGGTGTGTTCTTTCTGGAGCCAGGCATCTGGTTCAGCTATTCTCCTTAGGAAATCAGAAGTAGTCACATGTGCTGTGTCTTGTGCTCCATCTTGGAGAGAGTGAGTCAGCTCAACAGCAGCACCATGGTGAGTGAGGAGTTGCTCTCCACAGATGTGGAGGAGCATTGCACCAATATGAGTGAGGGGCCGCTGTCCCCAGGTGGGAAAGAGTGGCAAGTAAAGGTGAGTAAGAGGATGCTGTCCCCATGCAGGCAGATGGAGCAACCAACTGAGGCTCTGGAGCTGGTTTGGAGGGTCCTCCTCTGGCTGGGTGGGAGAAAGCTTCCAGACATAGAGTTCAGCATGTTTTTGTCTGCCTGTGTCTTCCTGGTCCACCATGGCCCTATGTTGTCCTTGTAAGTCCCTGGGTGGCGTTGGCTACTTCTGAATAACTTCAGTCCCTGGGCTGTATCTGCACAGAGCATTGGGAGCATATCTGTACTGAGCACTGTCCTTGTTATTAATGCCATTGTGAAATTCTGGTGCCTGTAGTGCTTATATTGTCAAATATGGAGAAATTTCACCAGATTTGCCAAACTTGGAGAATGCTATGCCTGGAAAGAGGAATAGAAAGTGCTCTGGGAGATTGGTAGATTTTACTAAGCTTCCAAATCCCCAGATTAGGGTCCTGTCTGACCATAGTGTGGAAGGACACACCTGAGGTTTTTGCTCTCTACATCATTTGATCTCTTCTCACCCATTAGGGTAGCTACTAATGTCCCAAAATGCAACTGAGTAGTCCTAGCTAATGAGGGACTCAGGAAGATTTAGCAATCAGTAGCACCAGTAGGAGGTAGCTTACAGGTTCTTTCCAGGATTCTCCTCTTGTTTTGTTGTAGGGAGCCTTAAGGAAGCCCACAAGCCATGCCATGGTGTGTGTGAGGGCCACTGTCCCTAGACCAGCAAGAGAAGGTTGGTTGAGCTATCAGAGCTGCTTGGAATGGGATGGAACATGAGCCAGACTGAGGTCTGCTGCTCCTGTGGTAACCTGAGTAGTGGCCCTTGTCCTCTGAGCTTTGTGGAGTGTGGGTTCCCTGGGGATGGGAGGCTCTGCCATCCTGGCATGGGAGAACATGAGCTTGTATTACCACTGCATCCTGCTATGTAATTGAGAATGGCTTTGAACTCCTAATCCTGCCTTTGCTGCCCAGTGCTAGGTACACAGTCCTGCAAATCCTATCAGTCTGGATAATAGAATGTGCACATAAATGACCCTGTGTTTTGGATGAGAAATATGGAGTGCTCTAGGAGAGTGGAAAAATGTCTTCTAAAATACAAACTTTCTTGACTAGGCCCTGTCTTCTGGGCTGGAATGGCAGAGCTGAAAGCAATGTGCTTTCTGAATTGTTTAATCTCTGAACACCCAGTAGGGGAGCTGTTAATATTCTGAGGCCCAGAAGGATAGCCTTAGCCAATGAGGGACTCTGGGAAGGCTTAGCAATGTGGAGTCCTGGTGGCAGGTAGCTTGTAGTTTCATTCCAGGATTCTCCTCTGCTTCTGCTGTAGGGAGTTGTAAGGAAGACCAAAAGCTAAGCCACGGTGGCTATAGAGTGTTCAGAACAGGTCTGTTGATTGGTCATTTGTAATGGAATTCACATGGACCATGAGGCAGACTGTGCTTCTGTTGGTCCATATGGTGGCCTTGGCAGTTATCTTTGTCCTCAGAACTTCCCTGTGGATGGATTTCCTTGGTAGGGGAGGCTCTGTAGGCCTGGCATGAGAGGATATGGTGCTTGTAGTATCACTGTTCAGTGTGCACACATGGACATTCTTTTGGTGTGAAGTGAGAAGGCAGATTGGAAAACTGAAGGTCTGGTTTCTAAAAGTTCTGAATATTGCACTTCTCTTTCATGATTGTCTTATAAATGCTACAAATAATTTAGAAACTGATAGAAAAGTGGGGCTGTGGACCATCTTTCAGTAATATGGGATTAGAACCTTCTAACTTTCTGCTGCCACCAACTACAAAAGTGTTTTTCAGTGAAATTTCATTCTAGGGGAAAGAAAAAATTTCTGAGCTGCAGAGGTTTATCAGGTGTGCATGGTGTTGGTGGGTGGATAGGGCAGAATCGACTCTTGGGCCATAATTCATGTGACAGAAAGTATTCATAACTTATAGGAAGCCTTT
This sequence comes from Peromyscus californicus insignis, assembly GCF_007827085.1. Taxonomy (NCBI): domain Eukaryota; kingdom Metazoa; phylum Chordata; class Mammalia; order Rodentia; family Cricetidae; genus Peromyscus; species Peromyscus californicus. The sequence continues at coordinate 100,280 of NW_026294598.1, forward strand.
GTTTCATAATTTGGGAGCTGATTAGTGGTTCAAAAGAAAGTCTGCTACAAGCTCTCAATTACTGTCTCAAACTGGTTGCTTCATTTTTCTTATTTATATGTCTATGCACAGAAATAAATATGAGCTGCTGAGTCCATTTGGTATTTCTTCTATTTATATGATTTCAGTGCAGGCCACTTTATTTTGGATAACCAACTAGGAGGCTCATCCCTGGGAAAAAGAATTCTCCCTCTTATTAGTCATTAGTTTTCTGTAGTACATTGTCTCGGGAGAGAGTCTTATTAGACTCTTGCCCTGAAAATTCTACATTAGTATGTGTACTGACCATATTTTCTCCTTTACCTAAGATTCCTTGCAGGGCTCAGGGTCTGTCTACCTTGCCAGCTGTGATTCTGCATTCCCAGCTCCTGTATGATTCCAGCTCTGGAGGTCCAGGACTTTATCAGGGCCCTGTGGGTACACTGCATGGACTGTCCTGCTGTCTCCACTCACCTTGATCTTAGAGCAGCTTTTCAATTTACATGACAAGCACTGGCCATCGTGTATCTATCCTCAAAACTGAGGTTATCACAGGATCCTTAGGTCCTCTGAATGAAGCTAAAATTATTTACTAGCAGGGTATTTCCAGGGAGGGGGGAATGACTGTGAAGCATGTTTTGTGGGTTTGTCTCTGATGGTCTTGCCTGGGGGTGCATCTGGAGATTGTTGTTCTTGTGAGGAGAGAACTGATATAATTTCTGCTGAGTTTGCCTCAGGGAGAAGTTAGGTTTAGTAGGTGATCTGCACGCATGGCCCTGAGAGGGAGGAAGGCAGGGCTGCAGAAGCTCACAGGCCCTATGCACCAACCCAGCACTTGTCTTGCCTATCTCAAATGTCTGTGGAGCTGAAGGGGGTGTTCATAGAGTGGTCCCATCCCTGATCATTTGCAGTCCTGGAACTATTCCATGCAAATCTCTAGAACCTGAATCAAACTGGAAAAGTTGTTAACAAGGCTGGTGATGAAATCCTGGGAGGTGGAGGTCTTAGTGCTGCTGATGTGGATGTTTGGAGTGGCAGGATGCAGGAAATAACCAAGGAACAGCTAGCCATGTTCATATGGGTGTGAACCTGATGAAGGCAAATTGAGGTAGATGTCCACCTACCATTTTAAAGGACCTTCCTCCTACCAGGTTACTTTCTGATTCTTTAGCCTCTAATCCACTCTCCAGACCCTTCTTTGCATCCAAATTCTTTCCAAATACTTCCTGGGGCCTAGCTGCTTTACAGAGCTTTCCATGGGTCCCCAGTTTCTCTCAGATTTCAGTTATTGATATGTAACATAATGTTCCTTGGACTGCATGGGTGATCCTCATAGGTGAGGTAAAACTGGAAATGTTATAAGGTAATAAGCTCATAACTATTGCTTTGAGACATTTGTTATTTTGTATTTAAAACACTCATTGTATTGTCTATTATGAGAATTATGGAGCTTGTTGATATTATAAATTATTACTGTTTCCACAGATTGTGGTTTTGGTCTGTTGGAAAGAGTTGTAGTAATTGCAATAAGAATGGCAAAGACCTGCCAAACAACTGACAACAAATGTTGAAGAAGAAGTAGGGTAAAAGAGTAATGTCATGAGCAAGAAAGATATGTGTAGTTAGTGTGGCAAAAGTTATATTTTATGATGCTGATGGTCATCACACCAAGTTCACACTCGCGATTACTAAGTTCCTAAAACTCCTTCCTCAAGGCTGCTCACCTGTTCTAAGCAGGTTTGCTGAAGTTCAGGTCCAGTCTCTAACATACATCTGTTTTGAGGATTAGGATCCTGGGAGTGCAGGCAGATGAGCCACAGAAGACCCAGCACCATGGACTAATGAGCCCTGACTACAAAAAGTAGTGGTGGAACAGAAAAAGGCATCCTGGGAAAGGGAGTCAAACACATACTGATATTGGACTGCTGTAGAGAAAGGCATGCTGAGAAATGACCTGAGGGGCATTATGGGAAATGTAGTTTGTAATACACTAACAATACTAAGAAAGGCATCCTGGGAATTGAAGTCCAACACCTAGTGATGATCTAATGTGAACTGGAGGTTTCCTCCCAATGCCAGAGCCATGACGGGATATGCAGTTTATAGAACAATGACGATGTAGAGAGAAAGGCATGATGGGAGATGAAGTACAGACCTAAGAGACACCTAACCCTTACCCTAACTTTGACCCTGACCCTGACCTTACCTCCTGACCCTGACTCTGACCCTAACACTAACCCTAACCCTAAACCAAAACCTAATGGTAACCCTAAGCATAACCTTAACCCTTAAGCCTAACCCTGACCACCTGACCCTGACCCCCTGACCCTAACCCCATGACCCTGATCCCCACCCTCACTGCTAAGGTCACACAAACCTGCAGAAAGTCACGTCCACATGCTGAGGCCCGGGACACATGCTGAGGGCCCTGGACACCTGTTGACCAAAGAGGAAACTCCTGAGGACACAGGACACCTGGGCAATGGAGTCCAAATGTCAGGGTGCTGTGGAGAAAGGCATCCTGGGAAATGAAGTCCAAAGCATGCTGTTAATAAAAAGAAGGAACAGGAAGATTCATTCTGCCTCAACAGGCATGATGGGAAATGTAGTTTTTAATATACAATACACAGAAAGGCATCCTGGGAAATTAAGGTCAAAGAATATGATGGTATAAAGAGGGAACAGGAAGTTTCCTTTTGACCCAAGAGGCATGATGGGAAATGTAGTTTCTAGAACCATTCTTATGTACTGAAAAGAAATCTTGGGAAATGGAGTCCAACCCATACTGATGGTGTCATCAAAGGCATCCTGGAAGATGACCCAAGAGGCATGATGGGAAATGCAGTTTGAAACACATTGATGATGGAAGGGAACCTGCAGAGGGACAATGAAATTGTGGAGGACACAGGACAACAGAAGAGGGTCAGATACACCTCCTGAGAGTAAAGGACATGCCCATAAATGTAACCACAAACCATAACCACTAACCATAACCCTACATCTAAACTAACACTAACATGAACCCTAACCCTAATCCTAATCCTAAATCTAACCACTAAATGTAACCACAAACTTCCCCTACCCTAACTCTAAAAACCCCTAATCCTAACCAGAAAACACTGACCGAAACCCTTGACACTAACACTAACCCTAAGCTGTAACACTAACCTAACCCCCTGACCCTAATACAAAAATCTCATAACCCTTAACACTAATGCTAACCCCCTGATCCTAACCCTAAAACCCCTAACCCTAACACCAACCATTAATATGAACCCTAACCCTAAACCTAACCTAACTATAACCTTAATGCTAAGGCTGCCCCCTGACCCTCCACCACTGACCCTGACCCCCACCCTCACACTTCTGAGGCACCACAACCCTGCAGAAGGTTACATTAACCTGCTGAGGGCACTGGACACCTGCTGAAGAAAAGGGAAATCTCCTGAGGATACAGGACACCTGGGAAATGGGGTCAAAAATGTCATGGTGCTGTGGAGAAAGGCATCCTGGGAAATGGAGTCCAATATGTACTGATGCTCTGGATGAAGCACCCAGCACTGAGCCCCCAAGACTCAACACCCAGAAATTGAGAATGAACATCTGTGACTGAGCACCCAGAAATCAAGACTGAGCATCTGGGAGTGAGAACTGAGCAACCAGAAAATGGGACTGAGCACCAAGCACCCAAACTGAGCACCCAAAATTTGAATCTGAGAACCTGGGACTGAGCACCCAGAAACTTACCAGTTTCTGAGCCCCAGTACCCAGCCCTGGAAAGTGCAGGCAGATGAGCCACAGAAGACCGAGTACCATGGACTCATGAGTCCTGATTCCAAAGAGTAGTGGTGGAACAGAGAAAGGCATCTTGGGAAATGGAGTCCAACACATACTGATGATGTAGAGAAAGGCATCCTGGGAAATGAAGTCCAGAATGCAGTGATGTTCTAGAGAAAAACATCCTGAGAAATGTAGTCCAACACATATTGATGCTGTAAGGAAGGCATCTTAGAAAATGATCTGAGAGGCGTAATGGGAAATGTAGGTTTTAATGGACAGACAATACAGAGAAAGGCATCCTGGGAAATGGAGTCCAAAGCACACTGATGGTATAAAGAGGGAACAGAAAGTTTCCTTCTGACCCAAGAACAGAGGACACAGGGCACCTGCAGAGGGTCAGAGACACCTGCTGAGGGCAAAGGACATGCCTAAGTCAAAGCAGTAACACTATCACTAACCACTAACAATAACCATAACACTAACCATAGCCATAACCATAACCCAAACCCTAAACACAAACTCCACCTACCCCAACCCTAAACTTGACCCTAACCCCAAAAACCTGTAACCCTTAATGCTAACCATTAACCCTAACAGTAAAACAAACCTAAGTCTAACCCTGACTAACACTAAACTAACCCTGACCTTAACCCTTACCCAGACCCACAGACCATGAAACCTTAACCCTGACCCCGTGACCCTGAGCACCACAACTGAGGAGGCACCACAACCCTGCAGAAGGTCAAGTCCACCTGCTGAGGCCCTACATCTGTTGAGGGCCCTGGACACCTGCTGAAGAAAAGAGGAAATCCTGAGTACACAAGACACCTGGGAAATGGAGTCCAAAATGTCATGGTACTGTGGAGAATGGCATCCTGGGAAATGAAATCCAAATATACTGATGGTCTAGACAAAAGCAAACTGGGAGGTGAAATCCCACATGTAGTGAGGCTACAGAGAAAGACATCCTGGGAAATGTCCATAATGGATTAGTGCTATAGAAAAAGGCATCCTGGAAAATGTAGTTCAATATGTAGTGCTGTAGAAAAAGGCATCCTGGAAAATGTAGTTCAATATGTAGTGCTGTTGAAAAAGGCATCCTGGGAAATGTAGTCTCACATGTAGTGATGCTGTAGAGAATGACATCCTAGGAAATGAAGAATAATGTTCTGATGGTGTAGAGAAAGGCATCCTGGGAAATGAAGTCATTATGTAATGATATCTATAAAGAAAGACATCCTGGGAAATGAAGTCCAAATGTATTGATGCTGTAGAGAAAGGTATCCTGGGAAATGGAGTTCAACACATAGTGATGCTATAAGGAAAAACATCCTAGTAAACCATCCAAGAGGCATGATGGGAAATGTAGTTTCCAGTACCATTCTAAGGTACTGAAAAGGAAATGTGAGAAATGGAGTCCAATCCATGAGAATGGTGTCATCAAAGGCATCCTGAAAAGTGACCCGAGAGGCATGATGGGACATGTAATTTGTAGTGCACTGAAAATGTGGAGAAAAGCATGCTAGGAAATGTGTCCAACATGGAGCGATGCTCTAAACAGGGAACAGGATGTTTCTTCCAGACTCGAGAGTCATAACAGAGAGTGTGGTTTCTGGTACACTGCCAATGTAGAAAGAAAGGCATGATGGGAGATGAAGTACAAATTGAGGAGAAAATACAGAGCAAGGCTTACTGGGAAATGAAGTTCAGAGCATAGAGACACCTAACACTAACGCTAATGCTAACCCAACCCCTAACACTCAATCCTAACCATAACCTGCGGCTAACCCTAAACTAACCCTAAACTTACCCAGAGCATAATCCAAAACCTTACCCTAATCCTATCCCTAACAATAACTTAACCCTAACCTAACCTTAATCCTTAACCTCCTGACACAAACCCAAAATGCTAACACTAAAAATAACCTAACTTTAACACCAGCCCTTACTCCTGACTCTGACCCTCTAACCCTAACCCCTAACACTGATACCTTGACTCTGACCCCCACCATCACACTGCTGAGGCACATCAACCCTACAGAAAGTCACATTAACTTGGGGAGGCCGTATACCTGCTGAGGCCCTGGACACATGTTGAAGAAAAGGGAAAATTCCTGAGAATACAGGGCACCTGGGAAAGGGAGTCCATGGTGTCATGGTGCTGTGGAGAAAGGCATCCTGGGAAATGGAGTCCATCATAGTGCTGTTGTAGAGAAAGGCAGCCTGGGAAATAAAGTACAAATGTAGTGATGCTCTACAGAAAGGCATCCTGGGAAATGAAGTCCAGAATGTAGTGATGTTTTAGAGAAAGGCATCCTGGGAAATGAAATACTGATACCTTAAAAAAAGAAATACTGGGAAATAAAGTCCAAAATGTAATGGTTATCTAGAGAAAGGCATCCAGGGAAATAAAGTTGAAATGTCCTGATGCTATAAAGTCATCCTGGGAAATGAAGTCCCACATGTAGTGATGCTGTAGAGAAAGGCATCTTGGGAGATAAAGTCCAAATGTGCTAATGCTACAGAGAAAAACATCTTGAGAAATCAAGTCCAGAATGGACTCATGCTATAGAGAAAGGCATCCTAGAAAATGTGGACCAGATTTTACTGATGCTATAGAGAAAGTCATCCTGGGAAATGAAATCCTTATGTAGTGATGCTGTAGAGAAAGGCATCCAGAGAAACAAAATCCCACATGTAGTGGTGCTGTAGTGAAAGGCATCCTGAGAAATGAAGTACAAATGTTGTAGTGCTGTAGAGAAAGACACCCTGGGAAATGAATTCCAGAATGTAGTAATGCTCCAGAGAAAGGAATCCTGGGAAATGAAGTCAATATGTAGTGGTGGTATAGAGAAAGTCATCCTAGGAAATAAAGTTCAGAATTTAGTGATATGCTCTAGAGATAGGCATCCTGGGAAAAGAAGTCCAGAATATAATGATGCAATAGAGAAAGGCATCCTGTGAAATAAAATGCAAATGAACTGATTCTGAAAAATGGCATCCTGGAAAATGAAGTCTAGAATGTACTGATGATGTAGAGAAAAGCATCTTGAAATGAAGTTGACATGTAGTGATGCTGTAGAGGAAGGCATCTTGAAAAGTGAAGTCCTGAATTTATTGATGCTATCGAGAAAGTCATCCTGGGTAAAGGAGTTCATATGTAATGATCCTGTAGAAAAAGTGATCCTGGGAAATGAAGTCCCACCAATAGTGATGCTGTAGAGATAGTCATTCTAGGAAATGAGGTCCCAATGTACTGATGCTATATAGAAAACCATCCTGGGAAATGGAGCTCTGAATGTACTGATGATGTAGAGAAAGGCATCTTCGGAAACAAAGTCCAGAATTTACAGATGTTGTAGACTAAGGAATCCTGGGAAGAGAAGACCAGAATGTTGTGATGCTGTCAAGAATGGCATCCTGGGATATCAAGTTCAGAATATACTGATGCTATAGTGAAAGGTATCCTGGGAAATAAAGTCCAAATATACTGATGCTAAAAGAAGGCATCCTGGAAAATGGAGTCCAGAATATACTCATGCGGTAGAGAAAGTCATACTGGGAAATGAAGCCCCATATATTGTGATGCTGTAGAGAAAGGCATCCTGGGAAATGGAGTCCTAATGTCGTGATGCTATAGAGTAATGCATCTTGAAAAATGAAGTCCTGAATGTATTGATGCTATAGAGAAAGTCATCCTGGGAAATGAAGTCCAGAATGTAATGATGCTCTAGAGAAAGTCATCCTTGGAAATGAAGTCTGAAATGTAGTGATTATCTAGAGACAGGCATCTTGGGAAAAGAAGCCCAGAATGTAATAATCCTGTAGAGAAAGGAATCTTGGGAAATGAAGTCCCACCAGTAGTGATGCTGTAGAGATAGTCATCGCAGGAAATGAAGTCCAAATGTACTGATGCTATAAAGAAGCCATCCTGGGAAAAGAAGTCCAGAATCGACTCATCCTATAGAGAAAAGCATCCTAGGAAATGGAGTCCAGAATTTAGTGATGGTGGAGAGAAAGGCATCCTGGGAAATAATTCATAATATATTGATGATGTGGAGAAAGGCATCCAGGGAAATGATGTCCAACATGCAGTGATGCTGTAGAGAAAGGCATCCTGGGTAATGAAGTCCATAATGTAGTGATGCTTTAGAGAAAGGCATCCTGGGAAATGAAGTCCAGAATTCAGGGATGCTATAAAGAACAGCATTCTGGGAAATGAAGTCCATATATAGTGATGCTCTAGGGAAAGTCATCCTGAAAAATGAAGTCCGAATGTAGTGATGCTGTACAGAAAGACATCCTGGGAAATGAAGTATAAAATGTCATGGTGCTGTTGAGAAAGGCATCCTTGGATATGAAGTCCATATATAATGACACTATAAAAAAAGGTATCCTGAAAATGAAGTACAGAATGTTGTGATGCTGTAGAGAAAGGCATCCTGGGAAATGAAGTGGATATCTATTCATCCTATGTGAGCTCCAGAGATGAAAGACAGGAAATCACTTGGTTGCCAGTTACCTCAATGGCATTTACTTGTGTTTTGAAATTATTTATATATGTGCTGGCATGTGAGTGTCCATATGCCACACCAGAAATGTAGAAATAAGAGAAAGATTTGAAGGAGTGATATGGGTTCCTGGAGTATGAACTCAGGACACCAGGCTTAGCAGCAACCACCTTTACTCAAAGAAACTACACTCTGACATTTATTTGTCTTTTTGAGTAAGTGTTATGGAAAAAGTTTGGTCCTGAGAATAAACTAACTCATTCAATATGCAAGAACAAGACAAAAAGAGATATCAGTATATAGTTTTTATTCACAAATAGTATTTATTAGTCAATGTCTCCTATTTTCCATTATCTTTAAGAGAAAATATGTTTTCAACCAGAAAAAAAAACATTTTCCTGTTTTAATATTTCAGCTAATCTTATTTCAGCATCAATGAGACAGCTCTGTTAGAAATGTCTGTGTTGTACAAGGCTGTAACCTCATCTGGATCACCATCTGAAGATGGACAAAAGTAGACTCCACAAAGTTGTCTTCTATTCTTCACAATTCTGTCATGGCCTAAAAACCCATAGTCACATAACACACACACACACACACACACACACACACACACACACACACACACACATACACACACACACACACAAACACACACACCAGATTTTTTAAAGTAAATGTCATGGTTATTACATTATCTTGTATCTCTATAATTCCCTTAAAAGGCAATACTTCAAGATATTGTGCCATATGGATAACTGTGGTGGACATGAAGATGCATGGAACTTCAAATAATATATGCATATACATAGTACGTCAAGTTCTATTATAAAATATTCAGTTGATTACTGATTAACTTGAATTATTAATTCTCTTCCAGATAGATGAAAATGTTTCTTTGTATACACACATAAGTATTTAGTGTTTTTATACTCTCTATTAAGTATTTTAACATTAATATTGTTAAAATATTTTGAGAAAATAACATTTATTGGAAGTAAATCATCTACCCTTTGACTTGTACTCAGGAGACTGATGCATGAAGATCATGAATTCATATAATATCCATGACTGATAACTGACATTCAAGCTATTCTCTCACATTCATTTGTTGATCTGAGAAACTGCTATAAACAAATGTTTGGTCCTCAGAATAAACTAAATAATTTCATATGCAATAAAAGGAAAAACAAAAGAGATAGCAATATATCATTTTCACTTGGAAATAGAATTTATCATTCAATTTCTCCTACTTTGCTTTATCTTACAATGAAAATGTTTACAATCTAAAAAGACAATATTTTATTGATTTAATATTACAACTAATCTTATTTGAGCATCAATGAGACAGCTGTGTTGGAAATGCCTTTCTTGTGCAAGGCTGTAATGTAACCTTGATCACCATATGAAGATGGAAAAAAGTAGACCTTACAAAGTAGATCTCACTGCTATTACATTTTCTGGTGTCTCTGGATAATTCCCTTAGAAGACAATACTTTGGGATGAAGTGCCAAATGCATAAGAGATAAGGACATAGAGAAGCATGGGATAGAACAAAATGTTCCTTTGGATACATGCAGGAAGTGTTTAATGATTTTTTAAATTATCTATTAAGTATTTTAAAATTAACACCATTAAAATGTATTTGTAAGTAAAGTGGTTGTAAGAACTCTGGGTTTGGTTCCAATTTTCCCACCAAAATGTGAGATTTGCAACTCTGAGCAAAGGTGTCCTGAGTACCTGGGAGTCAGAAAACACTTTGAGCAGCTTAGGACAACTCTGACAGCTGCAACTGCAAAGAGACAGTTCAACCCTGAAGGACAAGGTATCCTGGACATCTCAAGCAGGTCAGAACAGTAGTTCTGCCCTGAAGGTGTCCTAGACACCTGGAGCTGTTTAGCACATCTCTGATGGCTGTAATTGCAAGGAGATAGTTCTTTCCTGAATGGCAAGGTATCCCAGACACCTGAAGCTGCTCAAAACAACAACTCTGCCCTGAAGGTGTCTTGGACACCTGGAGCTGTTTAGCCCAACCCTGGAGGGAAGATTTTCTGATTTCTCAGGAAAGTCATGCGTGGAAGTGCTTAAGCAGGGAAGGGTTTCCTGACTCTTCAGCAAAGTCAGGCTATACCTGGTATGATGGGGGATGGTCTCCCTGCAGGATATAGCAATCCTGCTCCTCTCCTACAGAGCCACTACAGCTGAGTTTGCTCAGCGCCCACTTAAGGGGGCTTCCTAGAAAATATCTGCTTCTCTGGCCAAAGAAATTACAAAAATGTCGCCATCTCCTCTTGCTCAGGAAAAAAAGTGTTACTTTTCAGCTCTTTTGCTCTGTCTACTCAGGAAGGATCTTCCATTCAGCTCCCCCTTGCTCAAGCCACTGTGAGACATCTCAGCAAGATTCTTTTGTTCAGTTCCCCCTTGCTCAATCCAACAAGGTTCTTCTGTGAACCAGTGAATGAAGGTTTTCACACCCAAAACACTTTTGAGAAAGAGATTTATTTGGGAATTAGGAGTCCAGGAGAATAGCTGCATCTACCAGAGTGGAGAGAATAACTCTCCTTTGACCAGACAGGAAAGTTTATATAGGATGTTTTGGGGATGGAGTCAAACTATCATTTTTTGTTTTTTTTTTCTGCCCAGGAATTGGCCAATTTTGTGGGTTAGGCACAGAGACGGTCCTGATTACAGGGAAAAATTGTTTTCCTTTCACTGGCCTTTCTTGGCATTTTGACACTTCCTTTAAGGTCAGGGCTCATTTCTTTCACTGACTCTGATTCTAGGGACCAAGAGTGTTATTTTGGAATCAATTTCAGGGTCAGGGCATGTTTCCTTGTTTCGTTTCTCTGGCTCAGGTACATGGCTCAGGTACAAAATACAAGTTTTGTTTCCTTCCCTGTTCCTGGGCCCTAGATACAGGATTCTACTATCCTGTTCTGTGATTGGTTGGTTTTACAACTCAGTTGGTCAGGGGAAGAGATAGCACTGATTTGAGCCAAACTGTGTTGTTTCTCTTTTGTTTGTTTCTTTGTTTGTTTGGTTTTTGTGTGAGTTTTTTTTTAACTGGCCTTATCTGTGTCATCTTTCCCTAGTTCTGGGCTCCAGGATCATTCTGGGTTTCTTTCTTACTTTTTTTTTTTTTTGCTTTTCGAGACAGGGTTTCTCTGTGAGGCTTTTTGCCTTTCCTGGAAGTTGCTTTGGAGACCAGACTGGACTCAAACTCACAGAGATCCACCTGCCTCTGCCTCCCAAGTGCTGGGATTAAAGGTATGCACCACCACCACCTGGCCATTCTGGGTTTCTTTACCCAGCACCTTTTCCCTACACATTTGACAAAACAACAATCAATGAAACTATATCATCTACCCTTAGACTTTTGCTCAGGTGACTGACATGGAGGGATCATGAATTCTAATGTATGCAAGACTAATTACTGACATTCAAACCAAGCTGGATAACAAACAACATTCCAAGGGAATTTGTGAAAAATATTAAAAATAAAACCAAGAACAGAAGTCCATCACCCTTTCCCAAAACCCTTACTTGAAAAGTGTGATCACATACTGCCTGAGACTTAAATAAAAATCAAACACTTAGATAATCGCCATCCCATTCTATACATTGCAGCAGATAAATACCTCTTACTACATGAGAGTCAAAAAAGGTGAACAAAAACCACAGAAGGAATGAAAGGACCACAAAATAAACTTCACTAATTGAATTTGCCACACATATAGAATGGTTCAATATCTATCTTTCATGTTGTAAAATAGATGCCACAATGTAGTCTTCACATCAGTCTTTAGTGAATATGGTTAATAACTTAATTACTTCAAAGCTACAAGGAAAAAGACATAAAACAAGTTTTTTTTTTTTTTTTTGGTTTTTCGAGACAGGGTTTCTCTGTGTAGCTTTGTGCCTTTCCTGGAACTCACTTGGTAGCCCAGGCTGGCCTCGAACTCCCAGAGATCCACCTGCCTCTGCCTCCCGAGTGCTGGGATTAAAGGCGTGCGCCACCACTGCCCGGCTAAAACAAGTTTTTTTCCCCTTGAAACAGAAAACAATTGTGATGTCTAAAGTCTTACATAAAGTTTACATAGGTAGGGTCTCTTTTGTGTGAGTACATACATATTTCCTGGTATCGAGATGACATAAAGCACTTTAAAATGTTGACAGGGGCTGAGCGGTGGTGGCACATGCCTTTAATCCCAGCACTCGGGAGGCAGAGGCAGGTGTGACCTCTGAATTGGTGGTGAGCCTGGTCTAGAAAGTGAGTTCCAGGAAAGGCACAAAACTACACAGAAAAAGCCTGTCTCGAAAAATAAAAAAAAAAAAGGAATACTGATTAAAGTGTTGACAGGGATAGAGAAATGGCCAAGCCTTTAATTCAAATTCATTTCCTGGACCAAGGTCTGGTTTTCGACAACTTTGAGTAATTCCTGCTGTAAGAAGGGCCAATGGTCTAACCTTGGGAACTAGAATGCACGTAGATATACCCACAGAAGGACATACAGATATTGCTTAATTAAAATTAAAAAAATATTAAAACTAACTTTAAATCATGAATGTTTTTCTATTGTAATTCTGGTACCATGGGTTTTGAGGCATCTAAATGATTACAGAGTTTTTCACTATCATGAATTGGTCCATGTTTCAGAAAGAAAGCATGGAGACTTGAAGTTAGCGAAATAAGTCATTTTCAGTCAGTGATATCATTTGGGAAGATTTAAGAAATGTTACCCTGCTGTAGGAAATCTGTCACTGGGGATTGGCCTGAGAGTTCCCATCTGCTTACCATTTCCAATTTACACATTTTTCTTCATGCTGCAGATCAAGAATGTGAATTTTTTTTTTTAGTTTTTTTTTTAATTTTAATTTATTTTGCAATACAATTCAGTTCTACATATCAGCCACGGATTCCCTTGTTCTCCCCCCTCCCATCCCCCTCACCTTCCCCCCAACTCCCCCCCCCCATTCCCATCTACTCCAGGGCAAAGCCTTCTCCACAGCCACAGACTGAGGTCAACCTGGTAGACTCAAGAATGTGAATTCTTAACCTCCTGATTTAACTGCCGTGTCTGACACTTGTTTCCATGCCACTTTTACTGGGTTCATGTATTGCTCTGGAACCAAGGGCTAAATTGAAACCTTTTTTAAGTTCACTTAGATATGATCCATTATCAAAGCAACAGAAAAGCAATTATACACATTTGTAAAATTTTACACTAGAATTTATTATTTCATGTATTTGAAAATAAGTATGAAATCTAATAGGGCTACCTTATGATTTAAATTTATAGGTCTTTTGTCCATATTAATTGACATGTGTAAACAAAATAAAAAGAGATATTATAATGCTTGAACAGATTATTGACACATTTTAGATTTTTTCCAAAATAATTAATCTTATGTAACTGAATGTAAGTATGTTGGCTGAAGATCATGCCAATTCATATATATTCATATTTCCTTTTTATTAGTTTTTTTTTCAGATCTTCAACATCTAATGTTATATTTAAAGGCTTTAAGAGACCAATTACACACTAAAAGTTTGACAGTTATAGGGTTACTGGGTGTTCAATAGGCATTACCACATTGATAATATTCATAGGGTTAATCTCCAGTAGGTGTTTTTATGTACTTGAAGATGACTAGGCTGTGCAAAGGCTTTACCACACTGTATAAATTCATAGGGTTTCTCTCAATTATGTGTTCTTTCATGAAATTGAAGAGCATTGTGATGAGCAAAGGCTTTACCACACTTATTACAACTGTATGCTTTCACCTCCAGTATGTGTTCTTACATGCAACTGAAGAGTAGTGCGGCGAGTAAAGGCTTTGCCACACTGGCTACATTCAAATGGTTTCTCTCCAGTATGTGTTCTTTCATGCGTTTTAAGATTACTGTTATGAGCAAAAGCCTTACCACACTGATTACATTCATAGGGTTTTTCTCCCATATGTGTTCTTTCATGCCCTCGAAGATTACTCTGACAAACAAAGGCTTTCCCACACTGATTACATTCATAGGGTTTTTCTCCCATATGTGTTCTTTCATGCTCTTGAAGATTACTACGACGAGCAAAGGCTTTCCCACATTGATTACATTCATAGGGTTTCTCTCCAGTATGTGTTGTTTTATGTAATTGAAGATGACTGCACTGTGCAAAGGCTTTTCCACACTGATTACATTCATATGGTTTCTCTCCAGTATGTGTTCTTTTATGCAATTGAACAGTACCACGACGAGCAAAGGCTTTCCCACATTGATTACATTCATAGGGTTTCTCTCCAGTATGTGTTCTTTCATGCACTTGAAGATCACTGTTTTGAGCAAAGGCTTTCCCACATTGATTACATTCATAGGGTTTCTCTCCAGTATGTGTTCTTTCATGCACTTGAAGATTACGATGACGAGCAAAGGCTTTCCCACACTGATTACATTCATAGGGCCTCTCTCCAGTATGTGTACTTTCATGACTTTGAAGAGTACTGTGATAAGCAAAGGCTTTCCCACATTGTTTACATTCATAAGGTTTCTCTCCAGTATGTGTTCTTTCATGCAATTTAAGAGCCCTGTGACGAACAAAGGCTTTACTACATTGATTGCATTCAAAAGGCTTCTTTTCCATATGTGTTCTTTTATGAAAATGAAGAATTTTCCAATGGGCAAAGGCTTTGCCACATTGATTACATCTATAAGGTTTTTTAACACTATGTGTTGTTTCATGCTTTTCAAGATGACTGTCTTCTGCAAAGACTTTACCGTATTGATTGTATTCATAGGGTTGCTCTCCAGTATGTGTTCTTTCATGCCTTGGAGGATGACTGTGATTTACAAAGGCTTTACCACACTGAGTATGTTCTGATAATTTCTCTGTAGTATGACTTCTTTCATGCCTGCAAGGATAATTGAAACATTTAATGGCTTTGCTACATTCATTACATTGTTGAGACTTTATATCTGCATGAACTAATTTTACAAATGTGTGTGAATAGAAAGAGTTATATTATCTTAAGGTTTTAACATGGTGTTTACACTCATGTTGTTCCCCTTCATTAAGGATGGCTTTGCATATTTGAACATGCTTGTCATAGTAAAAGTCTTTACTACCTGGCTCATATTTATGGCATCATTTATCTATGAGATTTTTCACGTATTTGAAGAGAACTGGGAGAATTCGGACATTTACCTCACTTATATTTGATAAATTTTCCTATACTGTGAATAATGCTACATTTTCAGAGTGAACCAGGACAAACAGAAGCATTTACACAGGCCTAGTACTCATAGGACTTTTCTGTGGTGTGTTTGTTGATCTATTCCAAATTAATCTGGAAAACCAATTGTTTGTAAATTTGAACCTCATTAAAAAAGTTTACTCAACATGGGGCTACTACGTGTCATGTAATTGTTCTGAGATTGAGAGATGTACATTATTCCTTTCCATATCCTTATGTTCATATGGTTGGTATGCAAAGTGACATATGATATAACTATAAAGAAAGAATAATGAGGTTTCCACATTTTATTTACAGTTGGAGTTTCTTTTCCCCATCAACATGTGATATAGGAATTAATGTTTCTCTAAAACAACCTCCACTAAATTCTTGATGCTAACTACCTATCTTATTAAAATTAGCAAAGACAGAATAACTTTTTGAGTAACAATGCTTTCACTATGGATTATTTGCTTATCAAAAGTTTGTGAACATATTCTTTTTTTTTTTTTTTTGGTTTTTCGAGACAGGGTTTCTCTGTGTAGCTTTGCACCTTTCCTGGAACTCACTTGGTAGTCCAGGCTGGCCTCAAACTCACAGAGATCTGCCTGGCTCTGCCTCCCGAGTGCTGGGATTAAAGGCGTGCGCCACCACCGCCCGGCTTTGTGTACATATTCTTGTCATACATTCAGTGTGTACACATTTTGTAATTTGAGTAGTATGAAACTAAATGGACTGTCACTTGTATAGCATAGATCTGATGAAGCTATTATTCAAATGATGCTTTCTCTTAAGGCATTGATTCCTTGTCTTCCTTCTTAAAAGAATGACTTGCAAAAACAATTCAGTTACCTGCCATTGAGGTATATTTTTTGTGAGCATGTAATGATCATGAAGGCATTTTAAGCTGTGATTACTTACAATGTTTCACTTCCTTAAAACTTCCAGATAAGTTAAATATACCCAGAGGCCCATTTGTATCAGCTTGCACAAGAAAATTACCTTCCATGATTTTGAGAACTTTGACAATGTTCTTCAACTTCAAGATCTTCCCAATTGTAGCCTAAAACATTGAATGAGGAAATGTATGAAATATTACAAGAAGCCAAAAAGTTTACATTGCTATCTTCATTGATCCTTAGAACTAAGCCTGTTTTATTTACCTCATTCTTCCTCATTCTCAATCAGAATTACTGAAGAGCATTAATAACCAAGAAACTGTTGTCCCCTTATTTAAAATGTGAAGAAAAATTTGCACTATTACCTATAGCAGTGAGGTTCATATAGGTCTCCAGCATCACATCTTTGTAGAGATTCCTCTGTGCTGGATCCAACAATGCCCATTCTTCATGAGTGATGTCAACATGCACATCATTATATGTCACTGTATTCTAAAATATGCCGTCCATAAATATGCCATCGACATGTACAAAATAAAAAGTATGATACAACATAGTAAATGTGTGCTTATTTGACAATATAGTCATACAATTCTGGTGATTGTTACATGTATTCCATAACTCAGATATTTCAATGAAACCATCAAGTTACTTTACAAAGAAACTGAATAGGAGATTTACTTCTATTATTTCTAATGCTTTGAACAGGATACCACCTTGCAAGAGAAATGCCTATTAACAGACATAGAGAGTCAAGCAAACACTTCAACAGTACTGAACACATATCAGAGATATTGTATGAACATTTAACTACAAAGAAGATTTGTAAGCTGAGTGTAATGGCTCATGCCTTTAATCCCAGAAATTAGGAGGTAGAGGCAGGTATATGTGCTTCTGAGTTGAAAGTTAGCCTAGTCTATCCAATCAGTTGTAGGACATCAAGAAGTAAATATTAAGAACGCATCTGCACTGAAAATTTCCATTCAAACAAACAAAAAGTTAAGATGGATTCAGAGATTTTTTTTTTTTTACTGAAGTTTCTACAAAGAGTTCGGCATTTACTGGAGTTCCGTATTCATCTTCCAGAAACCTGAATTGCTCCAATTTATACAGTACTTTAATAAATCTTACTAAAAGAAACTGTGCACTTAAGCAGTTACAAATAGAAGATAACATTAGCAATATCAATGATGATCATAAATAATCAACACAGGGAAGGAGAGATGGCTCAGTAGTTAAAGATCTCTTAGTGGTCTTGCATATAAATGGGCTCAATTGTCAGTACATATATTGGGGAATCACACAACTGTTCATTATTCCAGGCATGTGGGTTCTAAGACTCTCTTTGGACTACTGTTAAGACAGGCATACTGTGGTGCATAGCCATGTAATAGACAAAAGAATCATACTCATTAAAAAAAAACAAAAAATACAACAAGCAAAAAATATGACACACAATTTAATCTAATGGCTCAGAAGGCTCAGACACTACATCCTGGAAGAGAACAGTATCTTCTGCTGAATTTCAAAACTTAAACTGGGGGGAGGGTGTACCTCAGCAAAACATCACATGCTTGACATGTACAAAAACATATACACTAGGCCCATCACCCAATAATATATATATATATATATATTTAAAACCTGGAAGGTTGGACAACCTTTAATCTCAGCATGTGGGAGCAAGAGTCAGGTGAATCTCTGAGTTGGAGGCTAACCTGCTTTACAGAGCTACTTTTAGGGGAATCAGGTCTACTCAGCAAAAGCTTTTCTTCAGAAGCAAAATAGAAACATCAAAATTTAAAAAAATTCAGGCTAGCAAAATGTCTTAGCATTGAATACCAATTCCATCAATTGTATTTTATGTGATTTAGTGATACTATCTATACTGGTCGTGATGTCATGGCAGCAAAAGAAGGAAGCTGGCTGCTTCATTTCAACCACAAAATAGTAGAAACATAAAAAAGGAAATGGGTTTAGGCTGTAGAAACACATATCACCACCCCCAATGAGATATTTTATCCAGTGAGGTTGGACAAGAACACCAAAGAAAGTAACCAAGGAGAGACACATGTTCAAATACCTCATCCTATCTGTGAGTTTTTTATTCAGTTGACTAGATTCTCACCCAGGTCACTATAGGCTCAAGGGTCATCCATGAAGAAAATGCATTTAGTCACTTCAATGATTCTCATAGTCTGCAACAACTCCTACACTGTTAAAATGTCCAAAGTCTCCTTTCACACTCAAGACAAATTCTTTACTGTGGCATATTATAAAATCAGAAAAGAATTTAAATATTTCCAACATATGAAAGGCACAGAAAATCCATTACCATCCCAAAGGAAAGGAACTAAGACACAGTGAGGAAAGATTGGACCAAGGGAAAACTAAGACCCAGCAGGGCAACCATTGAATATGGTAGCTAGCTCTGTGTCAGAGACATGAGGCTTCATTTTCAAAGGGCTTAGATGGCTCTCTCCCTCCACAGCTTCCCATACATGTCTCTCTATGGTTACCTCCTCTCGCTATATGCAGCTAGCTCTCTATGTAAGATATTTCATAGATTAATTATCTCAACATCTTACGGTCTCAAAATATAACTCAGGCTTCATCCTCATGGTATCATGCATTGAACTAAGACAGTCCTCTCACTGGAGCACTTACCATACCAAACACAGATGCCTACAACAGAGCTGAACTGAAAATGCAGACTAAAAATGTATAATCTTAAATTTTATATCATTCTTGTCTCCAGAACCAGGTCAACATCAATGATTCTCCCAAATTTGGTTTCTAAGTTATGATGGCCTCTGCCATGCTTAGACCAGAGTTGCAGCAGGCTTTGAATAAAGTTGCTTCCTGGGAATGGCAATCACTTTGCCTAATCCCTCCATTAACTGAGGGCATATAAGGATGCATTCTTACCCTTGGGACACTTTGCTAGGCTTCTGATGTAGAATAAGGGCCTTCTTTTTAATGGTGATAATCTTCTTGAATATTCCTGACTCTGGTCAGCATTTGACTACCTTCTGCAAATTCATAGTGCTCTTTTTCTCTACAACCAATAGAATTTTCATTTATTTATGTCCACTTCGTGATTTTTGTAATGTTGTACTGAATGAACCATAAGTAATAGCTATCCAAAAAAGTCATTATTCCATCTAAGAAATCAGCCCCATTATTTTTTTAAAAAGATTTATTTTTTTATTATGTAAAGAGTGTTCTTTCTGCAAGTTTGCCATATGCCAGAAAGGGGCATCAGATCTCATTATACATGGTTGTGAGCAACCACGTGTTTGCTGGTAATTGAACTCAGGACCTCTGGAAAAGCAGACAGTATGCTTAACCTATGAGCCATCTCTCCAGGCCCCATTATTTTTTTTTAATTCTGCCTTACTCAATCAATTTCTTCAGGGCATGGGAAAATAAGAAAAGTTAGGGTCCAAAATATCACTCACATGACCTCTATTTTAATTACCATTGAAATCTTTGACCTCTACCTCCATTGTTTGCAGTACTTTTAACAGTATTTTATTCAAAGTATTACAAGAATGACCAATTGAGATCATAATGCTGCTTTCTATGTCTTTTGCCATCTAAATTTTGATATGTTCAACATTCCCACAAAAGTCACCATTCCCAGCACCTATCACATTCTGTTATAACTTACTTTTTTCTTGCTCTGATTCAATTCTCTATATGAAAGCACCTTAGGTGACAAACGTGCTTATTTGACTCATTCCGCCATATCACAATCCATCATTGTCAGTGTTTAGGATAGATATTCAATCAGGCAACTGAAGGCAAAAACCATGAGGAATCTTTGTTTCGAGGCTTTCTCTCTAACATAGTCATTGTCTTTTATGTCAAGCTTGCTGTCTTATCTAGTGCAGGTCAACTTTCTTAGGGATATTGCACACTCAGTGGAAGGGCTATCACCCATCAATCATAAATCAACAAAATCTGCTAAAAACTTAGCAACTAGCTACTCTGATGGGGCACATCCTCAACAGATGTTCCCAAAGGTGACTGTGAGCTCAGAAATGTTGACCTATGAAAGTAATTGTGAAACAGAGACAATGATATATGAGACTTTACAAACCAAAACCCAATGATTCAACTGCATCAATAACTTAAAGAGAAAAAAATGATGATGATAACAAGTAGCAATACAGATACACCAAGAAATGAAGAAATACAAGTTTCTAAGATCAAGAAGATAAAAACTAAAATTGTTCCTCCACAATTCCTCCAAATCAAAAACCTAAGGAACTCCTGCTGTGGGATGGTCTGTATGTCAAATGTGTTGCTGATTAGTCAATAAATAAAACACTGATTGGTGATTGGCTAGGCAGGACAAGGAGGAGAATAAAGCTGGAAAGTGGAAGGCTGAGTCAGAGAGACACTGCCAGCTGCCACGATGACAAGCAGCATGTGAAGATGCTGGTAAGCCACGAGCCATGTGGCAAGGTATAGATTAATGGAAATGGATTAATTTAAGCTGTAAGAACAGTTAGCAAGAAGCCTGCCACGGCCATACAGTTTGTAACCAATATAAGTCTCTGTGTTTACTTGGTCGGGTCTGAGCAGCTGTCGGACTGGCAGGTGAGAGAGATTTGTCCTGACTGTGGGCCAGGCAGGAAAACTTTAGCAACAAATGACGTCCAACGTGGTGGCAAGAGTTTCCACCTAAAGACTGAGAAAAAAGATTCTAAAATGGAGCTAAAAACAGCTTCCTAATTGTCTCTCTCAAATGAGCGGCAGCTGCCAGTTTGAGCTACTCCTAGCGTGCGAGCTCAACCTGCAGTTTGGCAGGAATGAGGCCTCTGCAAGTGGCACATTAAGCTGCATGGTGGATTTAGCCTTTGCTAGTACAAAACAGAAAAAGAGGTTTCTGGGCTACACGGTGCTTGGATAAAAGCATAGACCCACAATAGCTCCCAGAGCAGGCGGTAAGCATAACACCACCATGTTGGGAAGCTGAGGTGGGCGGAGCCAGCAGCCAAAGCTGCAGCAGTTTAAAACAATAGATTCACAATAAGAGCTTCAGATGTAGTAGTTTACAATGTGTGTAAAATATACGTAGGCATGAAAGAGACAAAATAGGTGATATATACAGTTATATAAACAAATACATAGTTTTAAAAAATAAAGTCTTTAAAGAGACAGTAAAGTTAATATAAAAAATAAGACATGTGAAGATGAATAATACACAGAGAATCTGGATTGTGTTTTCTTTGGGATTTTTAACTGCAGAAAAACATTTGATTATAAAAACTGTTGAGTTATGCCAAAATGTATATTTTAAATGTACCTTGACTTCAAAATTTGGATATAAGGATATGTTGCTTTGGAAAGGAGACTCTGCTTTTGTTCCCACAGAAAGCCAAAGGCTATGGATTTGTTCCAGATTAAGATACATCAGGTTTGACCAGCCAAGACCCCCAGAAAGGTGACACCAAGGCCCAGATGATCCAACATCCAGAATGGTTTCAAGGCAACTGGCTCAGACGATACAGCCTCATGGACTATTCCATGATCCTAAAATTTTCTTTGTGTCCCCATAAGATACAGCGTCCCCCTCCAGCAGGAAGTAGTAAGAGAAGCTACGCCCAAATTCCCAAATTATATGTAATTTTACTTTGTTAAGGTTAAAAACCTTCCTTTTTGAAAAAAAAAAGGGGGAAGTGCTGTGGGATGGTCTGTATGTCAAATGTGTTGTTGATTAGTCAATAAATAAAACACTGATTGGCCATTGGCTAGGCAGGAATTATAGGCGGGACAAGGAGGAGAATAAAGCTGGAAAGTGGAAGGCTGAGTCAGAGAGACACTGCCAGCTGCCATGATGACAAGCAGCATGTGAAGATGCTGGTAAGCCACGAGCCATGTGGCAAGGTATAGATTAATGGAAATGGATTAATTTAAGCTGTAAGAACAGTTAGCAAGAAGCCTGCCACGGCCATACAGTTTGTAACCAATATAAGTCTCTGTGTTTACTTGGTCGGGTCTGAGCGGCTGTGGGACTGGCAGGTGAGGGAGATTTGTCCTGACTGTGGGCCAGGCAGGAAAACTTTAGCAACAAACTCCTAACTTAATATAGCAATTTTCCATAAAATAAAAATAAGTGAAGTTCCATCATTTGCCAGAGAAACAATATAACTATATCATAACTAATAAAAAATCACAGCATACAGACAGTACCACTGATAAAAGGGGACAAAAAGACAGACCTACAAATATAACATTGTCCCTTGAAAAAGAATTATAAGTTTCTAATCAAAATCAAAATCAAAGAAATCACTGACTACCACTCACAAGGTGCACTCCACTTCTCTCCTTCACAAATACTAGAAAATCGGTTGGGTGAGGAGACTGTTACACCAAAATTGGAATCACTTACTTGAAGCCTGATATTTCTACATTGTAGAAAATAGTTTTGGCTACTAATACTATCTCATTCTCCTTTGATTAAAAAAAGGATGTCTGTTAGAAAATTTAGAAATAATTTTGTTTCCTATGATTGAAGATTAGATGTAAACCTGTATCAGAGTGAGGAAATGAATTTTTATAAATAAATGAAAGACAGTAGTTTTTTGAAGATATTGTATGATTTTATTATATACTTAAAGCAACCCGATTTCTCTTATTGCTTTATAAGTCATAAGAGCTTTTGAAAACAAGTCTAGACCCATTGTATGTGTATATTTGTAGGTATGAAAAAGAATATTTTCCATGTGTGTATAGGTGACAGAACAAAGAGCATGTCAGATCCCCTGCATCTGCAATTGCAGTTGATTATCATCCTCCAAACTCTGGGTGCTCATATCTGAACTCCCACAAGAAGAATACTTGTTAACTGGCATTTGCAGCCCAAATACTACTTTTTCAACCAATAAACTAGACATCTTTCACAGATTAGCCACAACAGAAGCCTAAATAAGTAAATAAATGATCCCTGGGAAGCTAATGAATCAGTATTAAGATGTTGGGTATGGAACCAGGAAGACTATCCACAGACCTTCTCCACTCTCAGAGATCCAATACTCAGGGTTGCCCTGAGGGCTGAAAACAGAACTTCAACTACAGCTTCTCTTCTCTCTTTCCATGTCTCCTGTGGATTCCATAGACCATCCCACCTACCTTTCCCTACTCACCTCATATCTGAGTCCCATTACCCAACTGGGGTGGATACCCTCTGGTCATTTACTCACCACATCTTCCAGATGACCTGTTAGGATGTCTGCAGATCTACCACATTGTCTCTTACCCCATATCTAATTTAAAAAGTTGTTTCTATCCATGGAGTAGAACATCAGAGGCAGCTTACTCTCTTGTCTCTCCATGGTTCCAATGCATCTGAAGATCATCTCCCTTGCATTCCTCTTTTCCCAGTTCCCAACACCATCAAGCATTCTCCCTTGAACACACCAGCTAAGAAGACCAGGAAAAAGGCAACACTCATTCAACAAACATTCTGAAACTCCAGAGAACAAATACAAACCCAGGAACAAAACTCCTATCCAACAAAGATGATGTTATAAACCAGCACCTAGACCTATTATCACCCTAAACCCAGAGGCCTAGTAGATGAACATAATTAATAAAAGCCAGGGCAGTATGTCACCACCAGAACCCAACTATCCTACCACAACAGGACCTAAATACTTAAAAATAGTTGAAATACAAGGAAAAAAAATCTTAAAACCAAATATATGTAGATGATAGTGGCCTGTAAAAAATGAATAGCTTACATGAATTCATGAAAGCACAAACAAACAATGGAAGAAAATCAATGAACTCCTCCAAAAAAGATAGGGAAACACAAACAATTGGAGTAAACCAATGAAAAACTTAAATAAAGCCAAGATAAAATGAATTGTTACAAGAAACAATACAGCTGTTTAAGAGCTGAAAATGGAAATAAATACAATAAAAAAAAAACAGAAACTGAAGGAATTCCAGAAATGAAAACTTTAGGACTACAAACAGGAATTACAGAGGCAAGGTTCACAAATAGAATAGAGAAATGCAAGGGAGAATCTCACACCCTGGGATACAATAGAAGAAATGGATACATCAGTTAAAGGGAATGTTAAAAATAAAAATTCCTTGATGCTAAACAACTAAGAAATCTGGGATATTATGCAGAGACCAAACCTGTGAAGGATAGGAGTAGAGGAAAGATTAAGAAAAAAAAACATAACTCAAATGTCCAGAAAATATTTTCAATAATATCATATAATAAATTTTTCCTAAGTTAAAGGAGGTGCTGATGAAAGTACAAAGAAGCATGTAAAACATCAAATAAACTGGGTCAGAAAGGAAAGTCCCCTTTTCACATAATAACCAAATCTTTAAACATACAGAATAAAGAAAAATATTAAAAGATGCAAAGGAAAAAGACCAAGCAACATATAAAGGCAGACCTATGAAAACTATACCTAGCTTCTCAATGGAGATTCTAAAAGCCATTAGGGCTTGGACACATGTGGTGCATGTTCTAAGTAAACACAGATGCCATCTCATATTACTATATCCAGAAAATTTTAATTACCAAAAATAAAGAAAATAACTTATTCTATGAAAAAGTCAAATTTAAACAGGATCTATGTACAAATCCAGTACTACAGAAGATTCTTAGAAAATTATGCAACCAAAGGAAGCTAACTACACACATGAAAAAACAGTAAATAAATAATCTCACATTATCAAAACCAAAAGAAGGAAAACACAAACAAGCACACACTCATTCATGTAGTACCATCACTACTAACAACAAAATAACAGGAATTAATGATCATTATTCCTGATATCTCCCAGTATCAAATGACTCAACTCCCCAATGAAGACACAAATTAAGAGTATGGATTCAAAAAAAAAAATATCCATCAATCTACCATATTCAAGAAACACACTTCAACACCAAGGATGGAGAGTACTAAAAGGCAAAGGCTGGGAAAACATATTTAAAGTAATTGGAACTAAGAAGCAGGCTTGTGCAGCCATTTTATTACCTACCAAAATAAACTTCAAACAAAATTTAATCAAAAGACATTAGAAGAACACTCATTATTTATCAAAGGAAAATCCACCAATGACACTTCAATTATTAATATCTATGCCCCTAACACAAGGACATCCACTTTTGTAAAAGAAACACTTCCACAGAGTAAATGACAGACTGACTCTCACACAGGGTTTGACAGTGGTAGACGTCAATACCCCACTCTCACCAATGGACATGTCATCTAGACAAAAACCAAAGAGAGAAATGTTGGAGATAATGGATTTTATAAACTATATGATCCAAAGAGATACTAGAGAATATTCCACCCAAAGAAAAAAGAATACACCTTCCTCTCAGCAGCACATGGGGTTCTCCCCAAAGTAGATTACACACTTGGACACAATTCAAGTCCCAACAGATACAAGAAAATTTAATAACACAATGCATGCTACCAGACAACTGTGGATTACAGCTGGATATGAAAAAAATAAATTTTAAAATCTCATGAATATTGATCAACTTTCTACTGAAGAAAATGAGTCAAGACAGAAATAAAAAGGGAAATTAAAGAGTTTCTAGGACTCAAAGAAAATGATTGCACAACATACCCAAACCTAAAGGACACAACAAAAGTGGTGATGTGAGCAAACTGTATAGCATTGAGTGTCTACATTAAAAAAGGAAATAAATTAAAATTATAACTGTCTAGTCTTAAACTCTATCAAAGGCCCAAGAAGTAAATAATAATACCTGCATAAGCAGGAAGTACAAGCAAGTGACTTCCAAAAAACTGTAAGAAACAACAGAAAGAGCTGGCTGCCTGGACAATCACCCAAGATTCCTCTGCAATTCCTCTGGGGCATCCAATTTTGGCCTACACCCTTAGCATATCTGACAGACTTTCATGTGAGGCAGGAAGTTTTTTACAAACTGTCCCACCTTGTCTTGAAAAGGTTTGGTAGTTATCTTTCATGCATCCAAATGACACTAAACACTGTTTCTTCCCGTATACAGAAGCAACAAAGGAAGGTCATCATACTGACTTTTAGTTAGGAAACACCTATAAAATGGTGTTAAAACTGATTGTGGCTTCATCACTGAAGACCAAACCTAGAGGTTGAAGGGAAACATCTAATAGATGGGTGCCATTGTGAGCCCATCAAAAATGTCTTATGGACTTTGGAAAGTTAATTCTTTCCAGACACCAGTAAAGGAAATCTACTTCTGTCTATATCTGAGATTTTGGACATTATAAGAGGACAATGGAAGGATATCCCAATACTGCCACCTAGTAAACCAAATTCAGTGGGAAGAAGCCAGATCAGTCATTGTTTCAATCTCATAATTTCAGTTAGTGTTACCTCTGCAGAGGGATGTGGAATAAGAACTGAAGGAAAAATTCAACTCTGCAGTTTAGGGTAAAAAAACCCAAAGTAATGTAACCAGTTGTTTCTTGACTAAAAGCCAGAAGTGTCTCTAAGACTCTTAGCAGTTTCAAGTGTTTGGGAGTTCTGATCTCTGATGATAAGTGATACTAGGGGCCAAGAAGGTACAAAGTTAAATGTAGTAAAGAAGACCTGTTATGAGAAAAAGGCCCCTGATTAAGAGAATAGAATCTCTGTTCTGGCACAGACCTAATATTTCAATGAAAACATGTACATCTCCTGGCCAAGGATCCTGTTCTCTGGAGCCCAAGAAATGGTCAATTGGGACAATTATAGATCATCTATACCTGATTCACTGGTTGCATATTGGTAATTCCCAATGTTGACAAAACTGGATAATTTTTGTTTTTTGTTTTCCAAGAAAGGAATTCTCCATGTAGTTTTGGTGCCTGTCCTGGATCTCACTCTGTAGACCAGGCTGGACTTGAACGTAGACAGATCTGCAAGGCTCTGTCTCCCAAGTGCTGGGATTTAAGGCATGTGCCATAGCCACCCAGCCCAAATCTGATTTGTATTGACTCATCCTGAAATCATTTTCCAAAATGCACTGAAGCATCCCAGCTTAAGCTCTGCAGAGATACTCACGTTCAGGACAATAGCTCTTACTTAAAGTCACTTTTGGTATAAGCCACTGGTCCAAATTATTTTCAGAAATAAATAGACCAAGTATGATAGCAGAGCCAGGCAGATCTCCTTGAATTTGGTCTTCATGGTGAATATGAGACACAGACCTTTATCAATGAGACACACACAGAGACACACACACACACACACACACGCACACACACACACACAAATATAGTTAAATATAATTTTGCTCTGTTGTTTGAGACAAGATTACAAAGCTCCAGCAAGCCTCAAACTCATACTGTATAGTTTAATGAATAATATATGTTGAATATATGGAATAAATAAAACAAATATAAACTAATTTGCTTTAAATATATAAAACCAATTCCAGTAAACATATCATTTTATACCATTGGTTTATTATTCAAAATATAACAGTTTTCTTTCTATGCAAGAGAGTGCTTCCAAACCCTGACTTGTCTAACCAACATGTATAAGAACAGCAACAATGTATAATTTCAACCAGCTCCCTAATTCTGATAATAATCAATATAACTAGATTTTTAAATACAAAATAGAAATGCTTCAAAAAACAGTTATGAGTTTATTTGCCTTATAACACTACCAGTTTTGCCTATGAGGATGACCCATGCTGTCTCAGGAACATCCAAGTCTCTAGCAGTATCTGAAGTCTCAGAATGCAATGGTGAGCCCCTGGAACACTCAGTAAAGCAGCTGGGTACCAGAAAGTATTTGGAAAACATTTGCACTCAAAGAAGGGTCTGGAGAGTATCTTAGAGACTAAAGAAACAGAAGGCAGCCTGGTGGCAGGAAGATCTTTAAAAAGGATAGGTGGATTCTTGGATCACTTTTCCTGCATCAAATTCTCACCTCTATGACCATGGCAAGCTGTTCCTGCACTGTTCCAGCATCCTGCTACTCCTAACAACTACAGTAGCAGCACTATAACCTCCACATCTCTGGGTTTCATCATCAGCCTTTGTTGACTCCTTGTCCACCTAGATCCACGTCCTGGGGGATTCCAGGGACTAGTTCAAGGGCTCCAAATGATCAGGCCACGTGACACTCCATGAACATTTCCTTCATCTCTACAGATAATTGAGATAGGTAAGAACAGAACTGTGTTGGTGTACAGGGTCTGTGAGCTTTTGCAGCCCCAACTTTCTGCCTCCCTGGACCAAGTCCACAAATCATCTACTATGCATACCCTCTCCCTGAGGCAAACTGAACAGAAATTTCTCCACTTCTCTCCTCACAAGACCAGCAATCTCCAGATGCAACCCCAGGCAAGTCCCTCACAGACACACCCATAGAACATGTTCACAGACATTCCTCTTGCCTGGAAATGCCCTTCCAGACATTATTCTCAGCCTGACTCAGAAGAAATGGGAATCCTGTGATGATTTCAGTTTTGAGGAAAGAGGAAGAATATGGAGTGCTTGACAGCTAAACTTGAGACCTGCTCTAAGATCAAGACCAGTGGAGACAGCAAGGCAGCCCATCTACTGCAAACCACAGGGCCCTGGAGGAGGAGACCTGGACCTCCATACAGGAAGCTGGGAAGCCAAAGCCACAGCCACAGCTAGCATGGAAGACTGGCCCTAAGATCTGCAAAAAGATCTCAGGTAGAGAAGCAAGCATGGCCAGTACACATGCTAACATAGAAAGTTTAGGGAGATCTAATGAGACCCTCTTTCTAGAAGTACTATAGGAGACTAATGACTATTGAGAGGGAAAATTGTTTTTCCCAGATGTCAGCATCCTTGTTGGTTATTCAAAACAATGTGTTCTGCCCCTAAGTCATATAAATAGAAAAAAATAATTAGAAGAAATAATGGACTCAGTAGCTCATATTTATTCATGAGCATAGACATACAAATAACAATAGAGAAACAACCAACTTGAAATGAAGTAAGTAGGGGCATGTAGCGGGTTTCTTTTTGTGGCATGAACCAGCTCCAAAATCATGACACAGAGACTTCTTATCAGTTATGAATGCTTCTTGTCACATGGATAATGGCAGGAGATGTGGATTCTGCCCTTTCCACCCACACAACATCATGCACACCTGAGAAATCTCTGAAGATCAGAAACTCCTTTTGTACCCTGGAAATAAATAAATTTTACAGAATCACACCATTGTGTCTGGTGGTGGCAGAACCTTAGAAGCATTCTAATCATATTTTGATGAAACTCTGTCTTCTAACTACACACCAAAAGCATGCCTGTGTGTGCACGCTCGGCAGTGACACTACAAGCATCATATCCTCCCATGCCAGGACTGCAGAGTCTCCCCTCTCCCTTAGAAATTCACACAACACACAGTGAGGCTCAGAAGACAAGGACCACTGCCCAGATCATCACATTAACCAACAGAACAGCAGTCTGGCTCATGGTTGATGCAAATTCCAACAGAAATGACAACTCAGTAGACCTGCTATGAACACTCCATACTCATCATGGCATATTTTGTGATCTTCTTTAAAATTCACTACAGCAAACGTAGAGGAGAATTCTGTACAGAACCTGAGAGCTACCTTCCACTAACTAGTACTCATAATTGCTAAGACTTTCCAGAGTCCTTCATTGTCTAGGGCCACCCATCTAGGCCTCAGAATATTAACAGCTCCCCTACTGGGTGATCAGAGATCAAATGATTCAGAAAGCACAGTCCTTCCACCTCTGCCCTTCCAGTCCTGCATACATGCCCTAGTCCAGAAAGTTTGTATTTTAGTAGACATCCTTCTACTTTCCCAGAGCACATCATGATCCTTATCCAAAATACAGGGCCCTTTGTGTGCACATTCTATTACACATTGAATGTGTATAGCAGCTGACCCATTGCCTTGTAGCTGGGACAACTGCACAGGTCATAGGTCAAATTCACACAGTAGCTATTGCTATTGTTTAACTGTTGATACTGTTTAACTTTTGTTAAAGAAAAATAGACTGTGAATTAGAAAACAATGAGGGGTTATAGCAAAGCCTGGCTATAGGAAAGAGAATGTGGATATGATGTAATTATAATCTCAAAAAATTATTTTGGAAAGTTGAAACAAACTTTATGTCCATGGGCTCCAGAGACTAAGAATTTATTTTACAGCATATCAAAGATTTCTCACAACATTTGTATCAGGGTTAACATATAAAACCAGAAAAATAACAATCCTCTTAGGCACAGCCATGACATTATACATAGATCTCTTTTGGTTGAACTACTGAAGCTATAGAAACTTGGGTTCAGGATAAGGTCAATCCTTTATTCAGATTCATGATTGCCCTGGTCTATGGATCCCAATAATGACCAATCAGGATATTTATGGAGCATCTGAAATTTATTATCTAATGACACATTGCTAATCTTAATTATTGTTGAAGTAGGAAAGATCTCAACCTCCATCCTGCCTCTCCCTTTCTGCACTGTGACTCTACCAGCTTCAAAGTTAGTCTGTGAACTTAACAACTGTACAGGTCCCTCTTCATTTTCAAGTCCCCACTAAAAGTCAGAGACATTGGAGGTCACTCATTAACTGGTCTATTTTTCCTTCTCACTGACCAGTCAAGGCTCAGAATGGAAGGAATTGTGGGACTGTCTGCCTAGCAGTGGGCAGCAAAGCCAAGATTAGGTGTCCAAAGTAATTCTCAATTATGTAACATGAAGCAGTAATATTACAAGCTCATAATCTCCCATGCCAGGATGGCATGGCCTCCCCCTTCCCAGGGAATCCACACTAAGCAAATCTCATAGGCCAATTGCCACTACCCAGGTCACCATAGGGACCAACACAATCTCAGTCTGGCTCATGGTCCATCAAAGCCCAAGAAGCTTTGACAGATCAGCCAACCTGTTCTTTCTAGTATAGGGACGTGGCCCCCACACTCACTATGACATGGTTTGTCATTACTCTTACATCTCCCTACATCAGAACAAGAGGAGAATCCTGGAAAGAACCTGTAAGCTACTTCCTACTGGTATTCCATATTGCTATGCCTTCCCAGAGTCACTTATTAGCTAAGATGACCCAACTGGACTTCAGGACATTAGCAGAGATCAAAAGACTCGGAGAGCAAAAACCCTCCTAGGTTGGTCCTTCCATAATTGGCCGACCTGACAGGATCCTAAACTGGAATATTTGTAGTTCAGCAAAATCTTACATTCTCCCAGAACACTTCCTATTTCTCTTCCAAGGCACAGGGTCCTGTAGGTACACATACCATTACACAATCAATGTGCAGTGTAGACAGCCCTGTACTTCATAACTGGAAGGTCGTGCAATCAAACACAGGTAACATTCAAACTGTTTCTGTTGTTAAACAAAAAGAGGCCATGGCTTAAAACACAAGAGACTATGGAAGGTATTGAAGGCAGCAGATAATACAGTGCAAATAATGTAATTATAATAAAAAAATCTATTAAAAAGATGAAACAGGCTTTATGGCCATGTGCTCCAGAGACTAGGGATTTTTATTACAACACATCAAGTACTACTCACATTATTTCTCTCCAAGTATACATTGTAAACCTGGAAAACACAATCATATTAGGCAGGGTGACTCCATTTTATACAGTTCTACTACTTAGGTTGAAACAGTATAATTAGAGTAATTTGGTTTCATTAAAACTCAGTTCTTTATCCAGATTTTAGATACCCTGGTCTGTTGACTGAAGAAATGGCCAGTCAGAAGAACATTTATTGATCATCTAAAATGGATTACTTACTCATTGCTAATGTCAACTACTGTCACAGCAGGAAAGTTTTCACAATCTTCCTTGCCCATCCCTTTCTCTGCTTTAACTATACTTGTTTTACACTTGGTCAGTGAATTAAAATCTCATGCAGTTCCCACTTTATTTGTCAAACTCACAATAAAATCTAAAGAACTTGGAGGATACTCATTCACTGGTCTATTTTTCCTCCCCACAGATCAGTCAAGGTCCAGCCTGGAAGAAGTTTCAGGACTGTCCTTCCAGCACTGGGCAGCAGAGGCAAGATTAGGTGTCCAAAACAATTCTCAATTACATAGTGTGATGCGGGCCTAAGCTACAAGATACAGCCACCTAAACCTGTGGTTCTCAACCTACCTAAGGATGTAACCACTTAATACAGTTCCTCATGCTGTGGTGACCCCTCAACTATATAATTATGTTCACTACTAGTTCATATCTACATTTTTGCTACTGTTAGGAATTATAATATAAATATCTGTCTGTGCTTTTTGATGGTCTTAGGCCAGTCCTGTGATAGGGCCTTTTGATTTCCCAGAGGGGGCAATGATCCCCCATGTGGAGAATCACTGCTTTAAACTGATATAAATGCATAAATAAATAAATAAATAGCATTGAAAAAAAATAGAATGAGATTCTTAAAATGGAAAGTATTGTTAAATAGTAAAAAATTACAGTAATACATTTTTAAAAAATGAATTTTAAAAATGATACCAATAATTTATGTTCATAATGATACAAATAATTAGAAGGACACTTAGGTATACTGACATTGAAATGGAATAGGTAATACTTTGATAGAGAGAATACCATTAATAATACATTGTATGACTTTGTTCCATGTAACGTGTTAGCCTCTGATTGTTGTAAGTAACACATGGAGTTATGGCCAATGTCCTGTGTCTCAAACCTCTGTGTTAACTTAACTGCACATATCTAAGTAGGAGAGTTCTCTAATTTGAAACTGAATACTTACTTGTTCAAGATATCTTCCCCAAATTGTACACCCACCAATTCTGTCTGTCTTTGTTCATATGGAAGAAATTAATCCATGCAGAAAAATTACAGAGAATCTCACTCACCCTGACCCTCAGTCCTTCTTTATAATGGAGACGACTGCAACTCACTGCTTTCAACTTCAATCAGGGATCAAGCTATTGTCTAGTCTGTTTCCCACTGCACTGTACACAGTACACTGTTCCTCTTCTTCCAGTCTGCAGTGAGAAGTTATGCTCCACACACAAATCCTTTCCCTGTTCTGCAATGGACAGTCCACAATGTGACTCAAATTGGTAATTTTAGAACTCTGTGGTGCTGCAAATGTATCATCCAAGATTTAGGATGGTTAGTCACAAGGATAACAAGGGCAGTGCCCTGTGGGACTACAGACAGGGTTCAATTCCAACTCCAGCAACATCAGAGACCATGACTCAAAACTGAAAAGACCACACAGGACCACTCAAAACCAGAGTGGAGCATGCAGACACAGCAGAACCAGGCAGGACCAAGCAAGAACATGTGGAACTCTCCATCCAGACACTGGCTCCCACCCAGCCAGGAGAAGACCCACCACACTGGCTCTCGGGGATCAACTGACCTCTCCTCCCAGTCTGGGGATTCCAGCCACTAGCTCACCATAGCATGGTTTTCCAGTTCTCCCATTTTCTCTGCTCACTTCCCTGAAGCGGAACTCACAGCACACAAAACCACTGGCACCAGATCCTCCAGCCAAGCCTGAAGCCCGCGACAGGAGGGACCCTGCACAACTTTTGACTGGCAGGTTGCCTGGAGCCCCTGATTGGCTAGTGAAGTGTGAGTGACATAGGTTTAAACTGTGCTTAAAGCACAGTACAATGGTTCCCAATCCTGCTTTCCACCCCAGACCCAGAGCTTTTCTGAATCAGCTGTGATTTGCATTTCAATAGCACCTGCCCCAGGCTCTAATAGGGAACCCTGCTTTCTTCCTGCCCTCCACAGGCACTTCCCCTTCATTCTCCTGGACACAATGTGGCTAGCTAGCTTGTACAGCCCACTATACTATGTAGGGTGGAGGGATTCCCTGTCACACACATGGATGGGTACTGGGAATATTAACAACTAAAGAGAGATATAATCACACAATAGGAGATGTTTGTTACATGGCTTCACACTGAGTCTTCTCTCAGGTCAGGTCAGTTGAATGTGCATGAACAAAAGACTTTTTTTTCTGCTTGTCATGGGGACTTTAGAAAACCAGAAAAGAAAAGCAGGAACCAGATCACAAAATCCCCCCAACAAGATAAGTCTTTCTCCAATTAGAATGCTGGATGATGGCTCTATTGCTTAAGGAGTTTTACTCTTGAAATTCAGTTTTACTCTTGAAATAAAGTGTTGGAAAATTAAATAATGATAAAGAGTAGTCTTCATTGAAAGTTTTATACTTAGAGAATAACTGAACCAGAAAGAATGCAATTATGAGCACCATTGTTAGTCAGCACATCTTCCTCAGTGGACAGGTGAAAAAAAAAACCACAACTGTGTTATTCAAGGTTCTCTACATGAACAAGACTAGTAGAATAAATCTCTCCATGTATGTAGAAAGTCGATTTAATAGAATACCTCACAAGCTGTGTTCCAGGTTGTCCAACAACTTTTCTATTATTCTTATTTCCTTTCCTTTCTTTTTTTTTCTTGTATTTTCAAGACAGATTTTTACTGTGTAGCTTTGGAGCCTCTCCTGGAACTTGCTCTGTAGACCAAGCTGTCCTCAAACTCACAGAGGTCAACCTGCCTCTGCCTCCTGAGTGAGTGCAGGGAAAATAGGTGTGCACTACCACCACCACCGGCTAGTGTTTTACTTTTCAAATAAGTTGACATATTTGTCATATTGTCCATCTGGCAGAACTATGCTTTTCTCAAGAAGAAAACTGGAACTTCATGGCATACCAGGATTTGAGGTTGTTTGTGACCCTGTAATGCCTCAATGAGCAGCTTGTTAGAGTCCCATTCTTTGATTCAGTGTTAGGCCTAGTGGTTTGTTTTAAATAAGCAGTGGCTCCTTTGTGATGGTTTGGAGATAAACAAATGTGTTTCCTCCTGTCCTAATCTCTAACAGGCCTGGCTGCAATACAACTACCTTTGAGGTTTTTTTTTTTTTTGAGTCAGTCCTCCCTCAGCTAAATTCTATTTTGTGAGACTCACTATCTCCAAAGAATTAGTAAATCCTTTATATCACCAATTATACTCTTTTACTTCACATGCTAATAGTGACATGCTATCCAACACATGAGATGCCTTTTACAACCTCCACAAAATTACCTATGAATGGATCTTACACATGAAAGTGAAATGCAAAGTGCTGAACCTCTAAAAGCTACTGGAAGGCACTCTCCATGTTTGACAACCTGCTTTCTTTGTTTTTTTTTTTTTTGTTGTTGTTGTTAAAAACAGTTTATTAACATATAAATGCCATATGCACATTACAGAAAGCACAGAGAAATGAATAAGCCTCTAGATTGCATAGCAAAGAGTCTATGCTTCTGTGGGGTGTTTACCACCAACCTCACATTTCCCCAGAGTTTTCTTGAGTGCGAGCAGCAGGAAATATTAGATAGAAGGATTTAGATTGTGGAGATGAACAGGTAGAAAATACAGGATAGTCTCAAGAGGGCCTGGAACCTATTTCATTTGGCCCTGACTGTCTCTGCTCCCGGTATTTATAAAGATGCAAAGGGGTGGAACAAAAGACCTCCCCCCAGCACACCCAAGTGCAAGCCATCTCAGACACCTACACTAGGGCTGTGGTCCAATCATCCTCTTTATTCAGACCTGCTGGGTAAAGTCACGAGGAATCTGAAACCGGGCTCCCACAGGTCCCCCTTTCTTTCTTTTTTTTATGTTACTTTTTTAAATTTTTTTTACTTTTATTTTTTAAATTACACTCATGATATTCATTAATTACACTCATGATATTAATTACCTTTGGACAACCTGCTTTCTATGGGTGCAACAAAACATGTCAAAGCTCACTACAAAAACATTTCTTTCTTTTCTTTTTTTTTTTTTTTTTTTTGACGGGGATTCTCTCTGTAGTTTTGATACCTGACCTGGATCTCACTTTGTAGAGAAGGCTGGCCTTGAACTCACACAAATCTGCCTGACTCTGTTTCCCAGTGCTGGGATTAAATGCATGGGCCACTCTCATGCAGCACCAAGATGTTTCTACACACAACTCGCTGTGCCCAATTCTGTGAAGATACAGTCCACAGAGCAAAGTTATTCAGAGGTCTGCCCCAGGGTCCAAGATTCAAGTACCACATGGGACCTCATAGTACAAAGATTCTGCAGGCAGGTTCCCACCCAGATCCAAGGAGGACACATCACACCAGATCTTCCACCTCACCACCTCCCCCACTCCGTCTGGAGATAGCAGCCCCTCACTCACCATGTCATGATTTCTCAGCTCGGCCATGCTCTCTGCTCAGCTCCCTGCAACAGGACTCACAGCACACCACACAAAACTGCTGGAACCAGCTCTTCTTCAAAGCCAAGTTTGAAGCCAGTGGCCAGAAGGACCCTGCACCACTTTTGACTGGCAGGTCACCTGGAGTGCCTGATTGGCTAGTGATGCCTCAGTGACAAGAGCACCTCCCATAGGATTACAGTGACTTAAAGACACAGCACAATGGTTCCTGACCCTGCCTTCCACCCTAGACAAAGACTTTTTCTAAATGAGCAAAGATGTGCATAATAATAACACTTGCCCCTGGCTCCAATAGCTGACCCTGCTATCTTCCTGCACTCCATAGGAACTTCCCCTTCTTCCTCCAGAACACAATGTGGCTAGCTAGCTTGCACAGACCACTAAACTATGTGGAGTGGAGTGATTTCCTGTTACATAGGAAAAAGAATGTCAGGAATATTAACAACTAAAGAGAGATTTAAAGACACATGAGGAGAGTGTTTATTATGTGACTTAATGCTGACATCAGGTGAACTAAATGTACTTTTTACCTGGTTGTCATAGGGACTTCAGACAACCAGCAAAGAAAAAGAGAAACTGGATCACAACCAAGAAAATAGGTCCATTGCTTTAGGAGTTTTATTCCAGAAATTCAGATCAAACTCTTGGCAAATTAATAATATCAAAGAGTAGTCTTCATGGATAATTTAATACTTACAGAACAATTGAGCTATGGAGAATGTGTTCATGAACACTATTGTTAGCCAGCACATCTTTCTCACTGGGCAGGTGAAGGAAAAAAAAACAACGGCATTATTCAAGGTTCTCTATCTGAAAATGATAGAACAAATCTCTCTATGTATAAAAGAAGTAGATTTATTAGAATGTGGTTCAGGCAGTCCATCAATAGCAGCTGCCAATGGAAATTTGAAGAATTCAGTAGCTGTTTAGTTCATGAGGCTGTCTATCTCCACTGGTCTCAGTATAAACCACACGTCTAAGGAAGTGGGCTCTAATGCTGGTAAAGGAATGAACTTGGTCCAAGATTCAAGTACCACATGGTACCTCATAGAACAAAGATTTTGCAGTCAGGTTCCCACCCAGATCCAAGGAGGACACATCACACCAGATCTTCTGAAAGGACCAAGCAGATGCCATACAGGCTGCTCAGTCTTCTCTCAGAGATCAGGCCTCAATTTCAGTTTCCTGAGACTTGAGCAAGCAGTTTCTGGGAGGGCCATGAACAAAAGACTGCTCAAAGTTTAGCCAGATGTTTACTTTCCGGGGCCCCTCACCAACTTAGTTATGTGCAGTACGTGCTTGACCAGCCAGCCCCCATGGTGGCTCAAGGACAAAGCCTGGGACTTGTGCTGGACTGCCCCCAAAGTAATAAATTGTAACCACCAACCAGTAAGTTCAAAGGTTACATACCCTCACCCAATTAAAAGAGAACAGAGATAAAGATAAACCAATCCGAGTTGCACCCGTGCAAAACTCCCCCAACCCCCCTGAAGGGCTTGTGGATTTTGCCTTTAAAAAGCTAGCCACACAAAGAAAAAGCAAGTTCCTCCTGGCCTCACGACTGCGAGTGAGTGCTTTGGATCGAGCTTCCCTGTCCGCGGCTTGTAAACAGAAATAAACCATGCTAATTGCATTCTGAACCTAAGGTCTGTGGTAGTTTGTCTTTGGGGTCCCAATCTGGGCATAACACTTCCACATCACCATCTCCTCCACTCCATCTGGAGATAGCAGCCCCTCACTCACCATGACATGGTTTCTCAGCTCGGCCATGCTCTTGGCTCAGCTTCCTGAAGCAGGACTCACAGTACACCACACAAAACTGCTGGAACCAGCTCTTCTTCAAAGCCAAGTTTGAAGCCAGTGGCCAGAAGGACCCTGCACCACTTTTGACTGGTGGGTAACTTGGAGTTCCTGATTGTCTAGTGAGGTTTGAATGACAAGAGCACCTTTCACAGGATTACAGTGGCTTAAAGACACAGCACAATGGTTCCTGATCCTGCCTTCCACCCTAGAGAAAGACTTTTTCTAAATGGGCAGAGATATGCATAATAATAGCACTTGCACCTGGCACCAAGATCTGACCCTGCTTTCTTCCTGCACTCCATAGGAACATGCCCTTCTTCTTCCAGGACACAATATGGCTAGCTAGCTTGCACAGACCACTAAACTATGTGGAGTGGAGTGATTTCCTGTTACATAGGAAAAAGAATGTCAGGAATATTAACAACTAAAGAGAGATTTAGAGACACACAAGGAAAGTGTTTATTATGTGACTTAATGCTGACATCAGGTGAACTGAAGGTACTTTTTACCTGGTTATCATAGGGACTTCAGACAACTAGCAAGGAAATGCAGAAACTGGATCACAACCAAGAAAATAGGTCCATTGCTTTAGGAGTTTTATTCCAGAAATTCAGATCAAACTCTTGGCAAATTAATAATATCAAAGAGTAGTCTTCATGGATAATTTAATACTTAGTGAATAATTGTGCTAAGAAGAATGTGTTCATGAACACTATTGTTAGCCAGCACATCTTTCTCACTGGGCAGGTGAAGGAAAAAAACAACTGCATTATTCAAGGTTCTCTACCTTAAAATGATAAAACAAATCTCTCTATGTATAAAAGAAGTGGATTTATTAGAATGTGGTTCAGGTAGTGCATCAATGGCAGCTGCCAATGGAATTTTGTAGAATTCAGTAGCTGTTTAGTTCATGAGGCTGTCTATCTCCACTGGTCTCAGTATACACCACACGTCTAAGGAAGTAGGCTCTAATACTGGTATAGGAATGAACTTGGTAGCCAGAGCTAGGTCATGGAAGCAAACAGAAAGCTTTCTCCTTCAGTGTCCTTTATGTATGTAGGCTGCCACCAGAAGTTATGATCAAGGTTAAAGGTGGAGCTTATACTTTGTTTGATTTTTTTAAATATTTTTGAGACTTGACTTATCTGTGTAGCCTTGGAACTCATTCTGTAGACCAGACTGGGCTCAAAGCCAGAAACCCCAAGTGATTCTGCCTCCTCACTCCTGGGCTTAAAAGTGTGCACAGACACCAAGCAGCTGAAGGTGGATATCACCTCAAATGATCTAGATTAAAGATCAGTCTTTAATTTCAAACCTTTCAAAAATCCCTCACAGGTGTACCCAACTATTTTGGTTTTAGTTAATTGCAGAGGTAGTCAGTTTGACTACCAAGAATAGCCATTACAATATCCAAGATGGAAGAAAGGAGAAAAATTTCCTACCTCCAGGAGGATGGTAGAGTAGGAATGCTTTTCTAATGCTTTTTCTAAGCAAAGGAAGCATGTAGATTTTGCATAGGGAATCTGGACTTGGTTGTATAGAGTTCTCCATATTCCTAAGCAGGCTAGGTTAACCAATCCATTTCTGAACATGATCACAATGTAACAGTGGAGAAACTTAGAGATATTTATACATAAAAATCATGTGGAGCCATATATAAATTATAAAAATGATGGAAAGAAATGCCTCTGGGATGTTCATCTTGTACCACAAGGTCTTAGGCCCTTTTGAAATACCTTATAAACTCTTCCTTGTTTTTGTTTTGTTTTGATTTTTTTATTTTATTTAATTTTTAAATTTTGTTTCTCTTTTTTTTTTTCACCTTGGTACAGTACAGATTCTTTTTTTTTTTTTTTAGGTTTTTTGAGACAGGGTTTCTCTGTGTAGCTTTGCGCCTTTCCTGCATCTCGCTCTGTAGACCAGGCTGGCCTCGAACTTATAGAGATCCGCCTGCCTCTGCCTCCCGAGTGCTGGGATTAAAGGCGTGTGCCACCACCACCCGGCGAGATTCTTATCCTAATAGTAAAATATTTCACTATAGCTTGCCAAGTGATTGGGTAAAACCAAAACTTATTATAAGCCACAGTCATCCTAGGTTCCCCCCTGCTATGTAGCCTCCCTGGTTCTGTGGGTTGTAGTCTGGTTGTCCTTTGCTTTAGATCTAGTATCCACTTGTGAGTGAGTACATAGCATGTTTGTCCTTCTGAGTCTTGGTTACCTCACTCAGGATGATATTTTCTAGTTCCATCCATGATGCCATTGTTTTTCTCTGCTGAGTAGTACTGTATTGCATTTATGTCCCACATTTTCCTTATCCATTCTTCAGTTGACAGGCATCTAGGTTGTTTCCAGGTTCTGATGATTACGAATAATGCTGCTATGAACATAGTTAAGCAGATATATTTGTGGTATGATTTAGCATTCCTTGGGTATATGGCCTAGAGTGGTATGGCTGTGTCTTGAGATAGATCGATTCCCAGTTTTCTGAGAAAATGCCATACTGACTTCCATAGTGGTTATACATTAGTTTCAAATATTTAAATATGTACAAATAATTTCCATCAATTGTTAATTAAAACATATTACATTGCTTCCTCCTTTTATGTCTTCATTTATTCCCTACACAAATTCGATACAAGAAAAATTTAAATAACCCCCTGCATCCTTTTAGACTACCATGGATTAAAGCTGAGTTTAAGCAACAAGAACCATGGAAATCCTACAAACTCATGGAAACTGAACAACTCTGTAGCTAGAATTTTCCTGCCTGGCCCACAGCCAGGACAAATCTCTCTCACCTGCCAGTCCCACAGCCACTCAGACCCAACCAAGTAAACACAGAGACTTATATTGGTTACAAACTGTATGGCCGTGGCAGGCTTCTTGCTAACTGTTCTTACAGCTTAAATTAATCCATTTCCATTCATCTATACCTTGGCTCGTGGCTTACCGGCATCTTCACATGCTGTTTGTCATCATGGCGGCTGGCAGTGTCTCTCTGCCTCAGCCTTCCACTTCCCAGCTTTATTCTCCTCCTTGTCCCGCCTACACTTCCTGCCTAGCCAATGGCCAATCAGTGTTTTATTTACTGACTAATCAGCAACACATTTGCCATACAGAACATCCCACAGCACTTCCCCTTTTCTTTCTTTTTTTTTTTTTTCAAAAAGGAAGGTTTTAACCTTAACAAAGTAAAATTACATATAATTTGGGAATTTGGGCGTAGCTTCTCTTACTACTTCCTGCTGGAGGGGGGCGCTGTATCTTATGGGGAAACAAAGAAAATTTTAGGATTATGG
The DNA here is from genome assembly GCF_007827085.1 of Peromyscus californicus insignis. Classification (NCBI taxonomy): domain Eukaryota; kingdom Metazoa; phylum Chordata; class Mammalia; order Rodentia; family Cricetidae; genus Peromyscus; species Peromyscus californicus. The sequence continues at coordinate 142,045 of NW_026294598.1, forward strand.
AATAGTCCATGAGGGTGTATCTTCTGAGCCAGTTGTCTTCAAACAGTTCTGGATGTTGGATCATCTGAGCCATGGTGTCATCGGAGACCTTTCAGGGGGTCTTGGCTGGTCAAACCTGATGTATCTTAATCTGGAACAAATCCATAGCCTCTGGCTTTCTGTGGAAACAAAAGCAGAGTCTCCTTTCCAAAGCAACACATCCTTACATCTAAATTTTGAAGTCAAGGTATCTTTAAAATATACATATTGTGAGCGAGAATTGTTGAGACCAAGGTTGGATAAAGCACAGGGACAAATAGCCAGACGAATGGAAACACATGAACTATGAACCAATGGCTGAGGGGTCACCAACTGGATCAGGCCCTCTGAGTGGGTGAGACAGTTGATTGGCCTGATCTGTTTGGGAGGCATCCAGGCAGTGGGACTGGGTCCTGTGCTCATTGCATGAGTCAGCTGTTTGAAACCTGGGGCCTATGCAGGATCGCTTGGCTCGGCCTGGGAGGAGGGGACTGGACCTACCTGGACTGAGTCTACCAGGTTGATCCCAGTCTGTGGGGAAGGCTTTGCCCTGGAGGAGATGGGAATGGGGGGCAGGCTGGGGAGAAGGTGAGGGGAGCGGGAGGGGGGAGAAGAAGGGAATCCGTGGCTGATATGTAGAACTGAATTGTATTGCAAAATAATAATAATAATAAAAATATACATATTGGTGCTGTGGGATGGTCTGTATGTCAAATGTGTTGCTGATTGGTCAATAAATAAATCACTGATTGGCCCATGGCCAGGCAGGAAGTATAGGCGGGAAAAGGAGGAGACTAGAGCTGGGAAGTGGAAGGCTGAGTGAGAGAGACACTGCCAGCCGCCACCATGACAAGCCGCATGTGAAGATGCCGGTAAGCCACAAGCCATGTGGCAAGGTATAGATTAATAGAAATGGATTAATTTAAGCTGTAAGAACAGTTAGCAAGAAGCCTGCTACGGCCATACAGTTTGTAATCAATATAAGTCTCTGTGTTTACTTGGTCGGGTCTGAATGGCTGTGGGACTGGCGGGTGTCAGAGATTTGTCCTGACTGTGGGCCAGGCAGGAAAACTCTAGCAACAAATGGCGTCCAACGTGGTGGCAAGAGTTTCCACCTAAAAACCTGAGTAAAAAGATTCTAAAACGGAGCTAAAAACAGCTCCTAGTTGTCTCTTTTAAGCTAGTGGCAGCCTGCGTGTTTGAGCTACTATGGCGGGTTCCTGGCGTGCATGCTTGACCTGCAGTATGGTGGGAATGAGGCCTCTGCAAGTGGCACATTAAGCTGCATTGTGGATTTAGCCTTTGCTAGTACAAAACAAAAAAAGAGGTTTCTGGGCTACATGCTGCTTGGATAAAAGCATAGACCCACGATAGCTCCCAGAGCTGGCGGTAAGCATACCGCCGCCATGTTGGGAAGCTGAGGTGGGCGGAGCCAGCAGCCACAGCTGCTGCAGCTTAAAGCAACAGATTCACAATAAGACAGATTCAGATGTAATAGTTTAAAATGTGTGTAAAATATACGTAGGCTTAAAAGAGACAAAAAAGGTGATATATACAGTTATATAAAGAAATACATAGTTTTAAAAAATAAAGTCTTTAAAGAGACAGTAAAATTAATACAAAAAATAAGCCACGTAAAGATGAATATTACACAGAGAATCTGGATTGTGTTGTCTTTGGGATTTTTAACTGCAGAAAAATATTTGATTGTAAAAGCTGTTGAGTTATGCCAAAATGTATATTTTAAAGGTACCTTGACTTCAAAATTTGGATGTAAGGATATGTTGCTTTGGAAAGGAGGCTCTGCTTTTGTTTCCACAGAAAGCCAGAGGCTATGGATTTGTTCCAGATTAAGATACATCAGGTTTGACCAGCCAAGACCCCCTGAAAGGTCTCCGATGACACCATGGCCCAGATGATCCAACATCCAGAACCGTTTCAAGGCAACTGGCTCAGACGATACACCCTCACGGACTACTCCATAATCCTAAAATATTCTTTGTGTCTCCATAAGATACAGCACCCCCCTCCAGCAGGAAGTAGTAAGAGAAACTACGCCCAAATTCCCAAATATACCAAGCTGACTTTGGAGATGTGTAAAGGTTAAAACCTTCCTTTTTAAGAAAAGAAAAGGGGAAGTGCTGTGGGATGGTCTGTATGTCAAATGTGTTGCTGATTGGTCAATAAATAAATCACTGATTGGCCCATGGCCAGGCAGGAAGTATAGGCGGGAAAAGGAGGAGACTAGAGCTGGGAAGTGGAAGGCTGTGTGAGAAAGACACTGCCAGCCGCCACCATGACAAGCCGCATGTGAAGATGCCGGTAAGCCACAAGCCATGTGGCAAGGTATAGATTAATAGAAATGGATTAATTTAAGCTGTAAGAACAGTTAGCAAGAAGCCTGCCACGGCCATACAGTTTGTAATCAATATAAGTCTCTGTGTTTACTTGGTCGGGTCTGAATGGCTGTGGGACTGGCGGGTGTCAGAGATTTGTCCTGACTGTGGGCCAGGCAGGAAAACTCTAGCAACATATTGGTTTAACTCAACATCTTTTACGATCAAATGTTTTTCTGCAGTTAAAAATCCCAAAGACAACACAATCCAGATTCTCTGTGTAATATTCATCTTTATGTGGCTTATTTTATATATTAATTTTACTGTCTCTTTAAAGACTTTATTTTTTAAAACTATGTATTTGTTTCTATAACTCTATATATCACCTTTTTTGTCTCTTTCAAGCCTACATATCTTTTACACACATTGTAAACTATTACATCTGAATCTGTCTTATTGTGAATCTATTGCTTTAAACTGCAGCAGCTGTGGCTGCTGGCTCCGCCCACCTCAGCTTCCCAACATGGCGGTGGTATTTACCGCCAGCTCTGGGAGCTATCGTGGGTCTATGCTTTTATCCAAGCAGCGTGTAGCCCAGAAACCTCTTTTTTTTTGTTTTGTACTAGAAAAGGCTAAATCCACCATGTAGCTTAATGTGCCACTTGCAGAGGCCTCATTCCCGCCATACGGCAGCAGGTCGAGCGTGCACGCTAGGAACCCACCAGTAGCTCAAACCGGCAGCTGCTGCTCATTTGAGAGAGACAATTAGGAAGCTGTTTTTAGCTCCGTTTTAGAATCTTTTTTCTCAGTTTTTAGGTGGAAACTCTCGCCACCACGGATTAAAGCTGAGTTTAAGCAACAAGAACCATGGAAAGCCTACAAACTCATGGAAACTGAACAACTCTACTGAGTTATCACTGGGTTAAGAAAGCAATAAAGAAAGAAAATTAAAGATTTCCCACAATTCAGTGAAGATGAATGCACAACATACCCAAACTTATGGGACACAATGAAAGCTAAGAGGAAAGTTCATAGCACTAAGTGCCTGCATAAAGTATTTGAAGAGATCACATACTAGCAACTTAACAGCACACCTGAAAACTCTAGAACAGAAAGAAGCAAAAACACCCAAGAGGAGTAGATGGCAGGAAATAATCAAACTTGAGGGCTGAAATCAATAAAATAGAAACACAAAGAACAATACAAAGAATCAAGGAAACCAAAGAGTTGGTTCTTTGAGAAAGTCAACAAAATAGATAAACCCGTATCCAAACTAACCAAAAAACACAGAGAGAATATCCAAATCAACAAAATCAGAAACAAAAGGGCAACATAATAACAGAAATGGAGGAAACCCACAGAATCATTAGGTTATACTTCAAAAACCTGTATTCCACAAAATTGGAAAATCTAAAATAAATGGACAAATTTCTTGTTAGATACCACTTATCAACATTAAATCAAAATTAGATAAACAATTTAAATAGACCTATAACCTCAGGAAATAAAAACAATCATTAAAGTCTCCCAACCAAAAAAAGCCCAGGGCCAGATGTTTTTAGTGCAGAATTCTATCCGACTTTCAAAGAAGAGCTAATACCAATACTCTTCAAATTATTCCACAAAATAGAAACAGAAGGAACATTGCCAAATTATTTTTATGAGGCCACAGTTACCCTGATACCCAAACTACACAAAGATGACACAAAGAAAGAGAATTACAGATCAATTTCCCTCGTGAACATTGATGCAGAAATACTCAATAAAATATTGACAAACTGAATCCAAGAACAAATCAAGAAGATCATCCATTATAGCCAGGCAGTGGTGGCGCATACCTTTAATCCTAGCACTCAGGAGGCAGAGCCAGATGGATTTCTGTGAGTTCGAGGCCAGCCTGTCCTACAGAGTTGGATCCAGGACAGGCACTAAAACTACACAAAGAAACCCTTTCTTGAAACTGCCCCCCCCCAAAAAAAAAGATCATCCACCATGATCAAGTAGGCTTCATCCCACCCAAAGATGCAGGGATGGTTCAACATATGAAAATCAGTAAATGTAATCCACCATATAAATAAACTGAAAGAAAAAAACCCCACATGATCATCTCATTAGATGCTGAAAAATCCAACACCCCTTCATGATAATTGTATTGGAGAGATCAGGGATACAGGAAACATACCTAAACATAAGAAAGGCAGTATGCAGCAAGCCAAAAGCCAACATCAAATTAAATGGAGAGAAACTCAAAGCAATTCCACAAAAATCAAAACAAGACAAGGCTATCCACTCTCTCCAGATCTATTAAATTAGTACTTGAAGTTCTAGCTAGAGCAATGAAACAACCAAAGGAAATCAAGGCAATACAAACTGGAAAGGAAGAAGTCAAAGTATCATTATTTGCAGATGATATGATAGTATACATAAGCAACCCCAAAAATTCTACCAGGGAACTCCTACAGCTGATTAAAAACCTTTAATGAAGTGGCTGGATACAAGATTAACTCAAAAAAATCAATAACCCTCCTATACACAAACAAAAAAGGAGCTGAGAAAGAAACCAGGGAAACACCACCTTTCACAATAGCCACAAATAATACAAAATATCTTGGTGTAACTCTAACTAAGCAAGTGAAAGACCCGTATGACAAGAACTTCAAATCTTTGAAGAAAGAAATTGAAGAAGATATCAGAAGACGGAAAGATCTCTCATGTTCATGGATCAATAGGATTAACATAGTAAAAGTAGCCATCTTGTCCAAAGCAATCTACAGATTCAACACAATGACCATTAAAGTTCCAACACAATTCTTTACAGACCTTGAAAGAACAACACTCAACTTCATATGGAAAAACAAAAAACCTAGGATAGCAAAGCAATCCTGTACAATAAAAGAGCTTCTGGAGGTATCACCATCCCTGATTTCAAGCTCTACTACAGAACTATAGTAATAAAAACAGCATGGTATTGGCATAAAAACAGACAGGTAGATCAATGGAAGTGAACTGAAGACCCAGACATAAATTCACATACCTATGGACACCTGATTTTTGATAAAGAAGCTAAAATTAAACAATGGAAAAAAGAAAGCATCTTCAACAAATGGTGCTGGTCTAACTGGATGTCAGTGTGTAGAAGAATGCAAATAGATCCATATCTATCACCCTGCACAAATCTCAAGTCCAAGTAGATTAAAGACCTCAACATAAATCCAGATACACTGAATCTGACAGACAAGAAAGTGAGAAATAGCTTTGAACACACTGGCACAGGAGACAACTTCCTGAATAGAATACCAGTAGTGTGGGCACTAAGATTGATAATTAATAAATGGGACCTCATGAAACTAAAAAGCTTTTGTAAGGCAAAGGACACCATCAATAGGACAAAATAGCAGCCTACAGAGTGGGAAAAGATTTTTGTCAACCCCACATCTTTTTTTTTTTTTTTTTTTTGGTTTTTTCGAGACAGGGTTTCTCTGTGTAGCTTTGCGCCTTTCCTGGAACTCACTTGGTAGTCCAGGCTGGCCTCGAACTCACAGAGATCCGCCTGGCTCTGCCTCCCGAGTGCTGGGATTAAAGGCGTGCGCCACCACCACCCGGCCAACCCCACATCTTATTAGGAGCTGCTGGTAGCGGAAGATCATGAGAGTGTGCAACATGTGGCAGCTAGTGTTCAGAGGGTCAGCCTGTCGGAGCCAGAGGTTTTGTTGGAGGAGGCTATCACACAATGCATTGTGGAGTTGCTGCCTTGTGAATGGGTTGACTGTTTCTTGTTGTCGACTTCTTGTGCAGTGGCAACTGTGGTGTCTCCACATTTACCATGCATTTTCATGTGGTGTGCGCATGTGGTCTCATGATTGCATATTGATCTTGTAAGCACACGTGATTGTGGACGGTCAAGAAGATGATTTCTTTTTTAACTGTACAATTTTTATGATTAGAGACATACTGGTATGTGCTTCATGGCTAGGTCTGTTGTTCCATGTGGACTGTGGACACTTGGAGGTCTTGTTCTCCATCCTTGGCCACTGACAAGGAAGAGTTGGCTGGGCAGGGTGTGCTCATGGAGCTTTCACAGAGCAGAATTGCAGGTGCCTGGCCTTGTTGGACCAAAACCCTTTGGGAGAATTGTGATGAACTGGAGGTGATAGTACAGGTGTCTGGCCTTGGTGTGTCTTGGTCCTTCGAGAGATCAATAGCACCTATGTTGCCCTAAGCTTCTTCCATCGGCCCCTCCCCACTCTGACTCAAAAAACAATTGATGCTTTGTATTTATTTCTACACCAGTTTTTAATGCAAGATATTAGGCTTAGTAGACTAATTATGTATAGGTCCTGAGATTCAGGTGATTAACAGAAAAAGGCTGTTAACTGACTAACCATGTCTAGATATTATTAATCACATAAAATAATACATGTATTCTTTGCCTTTTCCTTAAATCTCTCATTGGTTTAATTTCTTCCCTTGTAACTCTTGTAGCTATCCCTTTAAGAGATAGCCAGAAATTTTTACAACCCACAACTGTTGTCAATCACCAATTAAGCTGACCAAGTCTTTGCCAAGTGTGACTCTTATACTTGTCCTTGAGAGTTTGCTTTGTAGTTTTTACTAACAAGTTGTTAAAAATGCTTGGGAGAACAAAGATGAAAACAAGGATGGAAAGAACTAGATAGAATAATGAGAGAACAGAGAAGAGACAAAGAGAAGCTAAGTATGAGAACAGAAAAGTAGCTTCGTAGATAGAATAGACTGAAAAGAATAAAGTGAATGAACTTAAGAGCTCAGTGTGCTTAGATTCATTGGATATCCCTCAAATTAGTATCTCAGTTGTTTGTAGCATCTGTTCTGGACCCTGGTAGAAATCTCTTCAAGGTAGGCACCTGCAGAGAATTCATTAACATCTGACAGAGGATTGATTTCCAAAATATATAAAGAACTCTAGACATCAAAAACAAACAAACAAAAAAACCCAAATAATCCAATTTAAAAATAGAGTACAGACCTAACAGAGAATTCTCAACAGAAGAATCTCAAATGCCCGAGAAACACTTAAAGAAATGTTCAACATCCTTAGCCATCAGGGAAATGCAAATCAGAATGACTCTGAGATTCCATCTTACACCTGTCAGAATGGCTAAGATCAAAAGCACAAATGACAGCTCATGCTGGAGAGGATGTGAAGCAAGGGGAACACTCCTCCATTGCTGGTGGGAGTGCAAACTTGTACAACCACTTTGGAAATCAATATGGCAGTTTCTCAAAAAATTGGGAATCAATCTACCACAAGACCCAGCTATATCACTCTTAGGCATATACCCAAAGGATGGTCAATCATGCTACAAGAACGCTTTCCCAACTATGTTCATAGCAGCTTTATTCATAATACCCAGAACCTGGAAACAACCTAGATGTCCCTCAACCAAAGGATGGATAAAGAAAATGTGGTATATTTACACAATGGAGTATTACTCAGTTGTCAAAAACAATAACATCAAGAAACTTGCAGGCAAATGGATGGAACTAGAAAAAAAATCATCCTGAGTGCGGTAACCCAGACCCAGAAAGACAAACATGGTATGTATTCATTCATAAGTGAGTATTAATTGTAAAGGATAACCATACTACAATCCACAGACCCAGAGAGGCTAGGTAACAAGGAGGGCTCAAGGTACGGGGGGAATGCATGGATCTCCCTGGGAAGGGGAAATAGAAGGGATTTTGTGGGTAGACTAGGGGCAGGTGGGGATGGGAACATGAAGGAACAGGCAGAGAGTGGAGAGAGAGTACTGAAAGAGATAATTGGAAAGGGGGTGCATTTTGGGGTGAGGTAGAAACTTGGTACAAGGGAAACTCCCAGGAATCTACAAGGATGACCCCAGCTAATACTCTAAGCAATCAGGGAATGATATCCTGAACTGGCCATTCTCCACTTCTAGTGGAGGGACTGGGACACCAACACAACCACATAACCTTTGACCTACAGTTTGTCCTGCCTATGGGATGTGCTGGGGTAAAGTTGGCACAGAGATTGTGGGAGTTGCCAACAAATGACTGCTCCAGCCTCATTCCCATGCCATGAGAATGAGCCCACCCTGCCACTGCCTGAGCACCAGGACCCAGAGGCTAGATGATCTAGAGATCTAGGATAGAACCAAAGAGGACTGGAGGAAAAAATGTCAATGTAATGATGCCTAATGATATTCTGCTATACTCAGATAGGTGCCTAGCCCAATTGTCATCAGAGAGGCTTCATCCAGCAGCTGATGAAACCAGATGCAGAGACCCACAGCCAAACATTTGGCCCAGCTCAGGGAATCCTGCTGAAGAGGAGGAAGGGTTGTAGAAGCCAGGGGGTCAAGGACATCACAAGAAGACCCCCAGAATCAACTAATCTAGGCTCATAGGTACTCACAGAGACTGAACCAACAACCAGGGAGCCTGCATGGGACTGACCTAGGCTCTCTGCATATATATAAAACAGTTATATAGCTTGGTCTTCATGTGTGAGTCCTAACAGTGGGAATAGGGGCTGTCTTTGACTCTTTTGCTGGCTTTTGGAACCTTACTCCTCCAATTGGGTTACCTTACCCAGCCTTAATACAAGGGGTGGTGCCTAGTCTTATTGCAACTTGATAGGCCATGTTTTGTTGATATCCATGGGAGGCCTGCCCTTTTCTGAATAAGAATGGAGGAGGAGAGAATTGAGGAGGGCAGACTGAAAGTGGTGCTGAGAAACTGGGAGGGGAGGAAGAGGGGAAACTGCAATTGGGGTGCAAAATAAATAATTTAAAAAATTTAAAAAAGAATGTCCCCTAATAACATCTTTGAAGGAAAAATGTAAGTAAAATAAAAATACTCAGTAATAAACACTTGTTACCTCAACTGCAATGTCTCATCTTTTCCCCACAAACCATAAACTTTTTTAAAAATCTTACCATTGTTGGCTTCTTACTCATAAGTAGGACATTTAGACCGAGACTGAAATACTGCTGGCTGTATAGTCCCTGACAAGCTATTCAATGAGTTTATTGTTGCACTTGCCTTTGAGGGTTTTTATGAGGCTATCAAAATCCCTGGAACAAAGTCAGTTCTCAAAACACAGAGTCATTGTAGATGAAGGCCCAAGTAACCCAAGCTGTTGTAGAGTATTAGTTAAAGATGTGTTACATTTGTTTATGCCGTGGAACATTTTTTGATGATGCAAAGATATGTTACATTCTTTTATATCGCATTTGTTTGACTCTGTGAAGCTGTGTTATTTTGCCTGTCTAAAACACTGATTGGTCAAATAAAGAGCTAAACAGCCAATAGCCAGGCAGGAGAAAGGATAGGCAGGGCTGGCAGGCAGACAGAAAAAAAAAGGATCACAGAGCAAGAAAAGGAGAGAGGACACTAGGGGCCAGTCACCCAGCTACACAGCAAGCCATAGAGTAAGATTTAAGAAAGGTGTATAGAATAGAGAAAGATAAAAACCCAGAGGCAAAAGGTAGACAGGATAATTAAAGTTAAAAAAAGCTGGCAAAAAACAAACCAAGCTAAGGCTGGGCATTCATAAGAAAGAATAAGTCTCCTCCTTGTGATTTATTTAGGAGCTGGGTGGCAGTCCCCCAAAGAGCAAAGAGTTAAAAAAAAATAGCCAACAACACCAAGTGGAAGTCTTGAGGTAAAGGATACAATTCAAAGGCTCTCACCAATAACCTCTGTGAGGAGACAGAGGCCTAAACAATGGTAGTAATGAGGGGGCCTATAAAAACATGGAAGTTTAGTGACTACATATGGAGAACAGAGGCTTCGTGGACTCCAGTGTATCAAACATGGATGATTCACAGAATGAAGTCCTCTGACCAAGAGAGAAATGTCTCCTTCAGAGGTGACCCATACAATACACTTTAGTCACAAAGTACTTCAAAGACAATACTTAAAACAGAATAAGCCAGAAAGAAGACTTCCATTTTATGTAGTGTCTACTCAAACGCTTTATCTACTTTAACATTGAGTCACTTTTATTATTTATTGAGATAGGGTCTCACTATGGCATCCTGGCTGTCCTGAAAGTTTCTGTGTGGATCAAGCTGGCCTCAAACTCAGTGATCCACCTGCCTCTGTTTCCCAAGTGCTGTAATTAAAGATTTATTTATTTTAAATAAATAAAAATTATTTATTTTGCAGCCAATGCTTTCCACAAATAGCTTTATTACTTCCCTCCTTCTACTTGTTTTGGGTGTAATTTGTTCCTTTACACACTTTGTTAATAAGATGGAAGTTTAGGAGATTTAATTTGATGTTAGGACATGATTTTCTCATTTTTATTTACTTCAAAATATTCCCAAATTTCCTTTGTGATACCTTCTGTCACCCACTGAGTAATGAGAACAGTGCTGAGGAAGGACAGTTACTCCACCAGGCTGGAAGTTGGAGGAACATGTTCAAAGTGCTAGATGGGAAGAATTACCCATTAAGAATCCTATCTCCAGCAAAACTATCCCCTGGAAAGAAAAAGAAAAGCATTCACAGATTAATGAAGAATGTATGGCTAACAAAGATGCTGTACCAGGGCTGAGGAGACACATGCTCAGTCCAGAAAGTCCTTGGCAGGCCAAGTGAGGACCTGAGTTCATCCCCAGAAGAACCCAGGTTTTTTGTGTGTTTGGTGTGATATGGTGCCTGCATGTGTAATCCCAGCATAGGGGAGGTGGAGACAAGTGAGTTCCAGGCCAGAGTGATGTCTCAGAAAAAAAGATAGCCTGAGGAACATCCCCCAAGGTTGTCTTCTAGCCTCCACATAAATTTGAGTGCACACACACATATGCATCCACATCATCTGCACACACAAATGGAGATGTTCTACCAAAAAAAACCCAAAAAATTAAGGGACCTAGCATTAGATTTCTATCACACTGTGATAAATACCTAAGACAAATCAATTTCTAAGGAGGGAATTATTGACCACTTGGTCCTTTGCCTATAGTAAGGCAAACTGTCATTACTGAAGCATGTGGTGGGAGAAAGCTGGGAGAGGGGCAGGGGAGAAGGGCAAACCAATATTCTCTTCAAAGGCATGCCCCAATGACAACTTCCTTCTGCTGTCCCCTCCTCCTAAATATGCCATCATCTCCCAGCAGAGGCATAGGTTGCTGAAGGAACTTTTAGCACATGATCTTGAGGGGACATTCCAGATCCAAACTATACCACAGTTGTTCAGGCTGAAGTGAAGGGACAATGGAAAGAAGTCAAACCTACATGAAGGAATGAAAACTGACAGACACAAGTACAGACAATGTAAACACATTTTTCTCTGTAAGTTTTTCTCCCCTCCTGACTTGAGACAGCTCCAAAAAGCACTCATAAATCTACAGACACACACACACACACACACACACACACACACACACACACACACACACAAATTTAGATGCATTTTGTGACAAGGATAGCATGGGAAGTGATTAAGCTGTAGAGAGCAAACGTTTTGTTACTGAAACTGAAATTAATCTGAATGTGACAACATAGGTCAACACTACAACCTCCTACATGAAGGACTGTTTATTTATTTATTTATTTATTTTGGTTTTTCGAGACAGGGTTTCTCTGTGTAGCTTTGTGCCTTTCCTGGAACTCACTTGGTAGCCCAGGCTGGCCTCGAACTCACAGAGGTCCGCCTGGCTCTGCCTCCCGAGTGCTGGGATTAAAGGCGTGCGCCACCACCGCCCGGCCAAAGGACTGTTTTATAAGAGTGTATTTTTGTTCCTTTGGGTGCCGTATCTAAGAGGCATTTGCCTTAATGAAAATCACAGATTATTTACCTCTATCTTGTGTTTTACATTTCTTGCTTACATTTAAATCTAGGATTGTGTAGCTATTGACAGATTTTGCCCTTTGTTGTTTTGTTGTGCTTCAGGTTGCAAAGTCTCTAATTTTCAAATTTTTCGATTCTTCTACCAGTTCAAACATCTGTTAAGCTGCTAGTGAGTATTTGGCTTTGGCTTTGGGTCCAAAATTTTCATGGAGTTTTAAAACAGATTATTATTATCCCTAATGGATGAGGAATTACTAAACTTTCCTAAGTTCTTTGAATTGGTTTCCTTTAGTTTTTGAACATACTTATCAATGTTGCTCATCATTTACCTGGTACAACTCTTAAAGGCTCCTAGTGTTTTTCCCTGATCACATTTTTAATTCTCTATTTCATAATTTTTGTATTGAAATTGCATTTTATGTCATGTTTTGCACCCCGACCCTTCTTCCTATCATCTTACACATACACACACACACTTCAGATATATTACTTTGTAGTGATTTGAGTGGGCTAAATCAGAAGCCTAGTTCTGCCTCAGATGTTATTATTCAAGCACCCACCCCTGATTTTCTAAGGCTCACTTTCCCAGGAGTTGCTCTTGGTCCATGTTTAGTGGTCAGCCCTCTGCATCTGTGAAGTGTACCTCTTTGGTACAAGATCCATGTGTTTATAAAGACAGCTTTCACTGCTAAGGGAGTCTACCGATTTGCCTGTGTTTAGCCAGAACTTGAAACCCAGAAGCCCTCTGGTCACTCCTTGGAGGTTATAGCTTGCAGCATATGCATACTCTATTAGAAGGGGTATTGGTTTTCTCCAGGTCCCACTTTGACTGACCCTGTCCTTCAACACTTGGGTGGTACCTCTGGTATGATCCACAACTGTTGGTCTTCCCTACGTTCTTGTTGATTGTTGCTTTTAGCAATACTCTGGGGTACAAACTGCTCGTTTTGCATAAAACCATGACCAGTAATAGGCTTAAGGCATCACTTTGACTGGATTAAAGAATACCCTGAGAACTGATTTTTTTTTCCCAAAGATTGTGGCGTAGTAGTAGGTGGGCATAGGGTATGCTGTCTCTCCCTTTTCAAAGTCTAGGACATTTATCTGCCCTTGGATGTCAGAACTAAAGTCCCCTGGCTCTTGGGCTTTTGATCTTGAGCTAAAGGATCATGCTGATTCACAGGTTTGGGGACTTGTTCTGAGCCACATTACCAGCATCTTTGAGTCTCTAGTCTACAGACTATATGGCTTCCCAGACTCCCTAACAGCAGAAGCCAGTCCCTCCAACCGAAGTTCACATGTACACCTGTAGTGTTAGTCCAACCTCTAGAGAACCTAATATAGACCCCTTGAAAGAGGTAATACGCTAGTCAGTGAAGCGCACTCTAGCCCTCTTCTGAACAGAATCTTTGCTTATGTAGCTAGATGTTGGGGAAGGAGTTACAGTCAGGGCCATGCTGAGAAAAATGCAGTCAGCGAAGTTTAATACAGATAGTTGTCCACTGAGAAATTACCTATTTCTTAGACTAGTTTTTCCTGTAGATGAGTCATGCAGATTACTTTGTGCCCTTTTTGTTTAGGAATCCAACTCTAAGTGTACATCTTAAAATTTTCAGGATATGAAAGCCAATGATCTTCAATTAATAAGCTTGCTCTAATATTAATATTTTCATTTTGCTCTCTCTTAAAAAGAAAACATCTCATATGTATGGGTATTTTGCCTGATTGTACATCTATTCACATGCATGCAGTGTCCTTGGAGGCTAGGAGAGGGAGTCAGAACTCATGAAACTTGAGTTACAAGGGATTGTGAGCCAACACATGGGTGCTGGGACCTGAAGCTGGGTCCTCTTTAAGAGCAGCAAGAGCTCTTAACCCCTGAGCCTCTCTCCAGCCCCTGAAATACATTTTGAATGTTACAAGACTGTCAGGGTAGCCTCTTCTCTCCTATTCACAGATGTTAACATATGTTATTTATGGACCTATCTGTAACAACAAAGTTCAACTCTACTGCTACTAAGGTGCTGAAGATCAAAAGCATTTCCCAGCAGAGCCAAGGATAAGTTACCACAAATGTGACCTTTCTCAAAGTTCATCTATAATTTTGGAAGAAAGAAGAAAAGTCCCATATTTATTCTGTAGTCTTCCGACATTAGAGAGAAGGGGAGCTACTTCCCATTAGAATTTCCATTAGGTTTTAGCTCAGTCAAAAACAAAATAAAGAACTCTCATGTAAACACAAGCTTAAGTTTAATTGAAAACCTTCATTAACAACAAACAAGGAAATTAACAATGCTTACCATTCTTTAAACATCTGTACATTATTAATATATACTGTGCATTTCCAATCAACTCCACCCAGGCTCAATTCAAGAAACACAATTTTAACAGGTTTTATACAAAAAATACTTCACTAAGAAAGTAGATAAACTGCACAAAAACAGTACAAGTATAATGTGCATAGCAATATAGCTTTATGGCTTTGTTTAAATCAAAACTATCATGGGAATGGGCCCACTTAGGACCTACTGTTACAGTTGACATATGTAAACTGTTTACATCATTTTTAGGCACTTGCTAACAATAGTGTTTAATCCCTGAAAAAAATAAAATGTATGTCCCCAAATAAAAAAAAAGTCAGAAATAAAAAAACAAGAAAATAACATGGGTACAGTCTTCTTTTTAAATCACCCACATTTATTAATGCATGCACAGAACTGAAAGAAAATAATTTTGTGTCATAAACTTTCTGTGCAAATTTACATAATCAAGTACAAAAATATGTACATTTTTGTTATATACAAAAAAGAAGCCCTGAAGTTTTGATCCAATCAATGAAAATGTCATAATATGTATAGTAACAACAAAAAATTACACTGTACATCATTTGTTAATAGAACTCCATTATCCAATGAGGAAAAAAAAATTGATACAAATGTGTTTGGTAAAGTTAAAATCAATGGATTGTTAGGAAAATGTCCGTTTTGAAAGTGTTGGGCATGTCTCTTAGGAATTTTTCTTAAAGTTTTATGAATTGCTCTGAGTCCATCATTAATGCTTGCTTCTCTATTTTCAAATGCCAACTATTAATATGATTATGGGTCTTATTGGTCATCCTGAAAAGTTACTAATGAAAATGGTCTGACCTAATGAAGAAGTGTTTAGGTAAGAACAGTAATTAAACACAAGCAAAAATATGATCTGCTTTGCTAATCTTGCTTCAAAATATTATCTTTGTAAAAATAAACTTTTTGAATTTTCAAGAAAAGCCATTCCCTTTGAAGTGTTTCTATGTTCTTTCTGTTCATTTTGAAGGGATGCCAATCAAGGAAGAAAAGCCATTTGGTTATGGGCACTGCTAATCAGATAAGCACAGTTCTGTACAAGGGGATCACTGGAGAACAGAACCAAACTCAGGAAAATGTTGACTTTCAAATGGATTTTAGAGAAAGTTTCTCCCTCCTCTGGAGACTGCCCCATTTACTGCAATGGTTGAGACAGTCACAGAAAAAAGAGAATCATTTTGGGAGGGTATTCCAATCTAACACAGGGCAGAGCAACAGGATTTACTTGCCCAAAACTCTTCAAGCATTATTTCATGTTTAACTACAGTCCAGTAAGATGTAGCTTCAAAGGAATGTAATACCATTCAAATGAACTGTAACATAATAGAAAATAACTTTTTCCAAGTTCAGTCCATCTTCACAAGTAGTAAACTCATGTATGAAAGAGTTCTACATCTCCAGAGAAACTCATCTGTCAGATCTATAAGGCTGGTGGGAGAAGACAGGGAATGGGGCTATCCACCATTACCCTCTACTCCGTCTCTGAACCCAATTGGGAAAACTCTTATCAAAACTTTCCTTAGTCCTACCTTCCCACAGATTCATCTTTAGACAACTAAATCAAGGTCTATGCTAATTACTTTCTTTCGAAACACGTATAACTGTAGCATTTTCAAGTACCACACATAAAGCTTTTGTTCTTCCACAGAAAATAATCAACTCTTAAAATGTTCAAAAACTATATTGATGTAGAAAATGCCTAAATTATGGTAATTTAGCCCATTTTTTTTCTTCTTAAGTATCTTTCCTTGGCAATCACAGTAAGTTATTCTAACATATTCCAATCCCGAGTAGCTTCCACTAAATGTCTCTGCCCATGGCCAGCCCACACATCCTGATTGTCAAAAACTCTACCACAGAACCAGCAGTTAAACTTAGCTTTCAAGACATCTTCAGAGGTAGTTTTTACAATCTGGTAATTATTTTTGCTTGTCTTTTTGAGTGTTAGTTTTAGCACAAATCTTTCCTTCACAGAATTAACAGGCTTAAGCATTTTGTGTCTCTTGGAAAAGTCATTGTCAGTTGTTTCAGAAGTGTTATAATAAACTGGTTTCAGTAAAGCATTAATAGTTGTTTGTGACAATGAAACCTTCAGTACACGTCCATTAAACTTCGCAATAGTTTTCATTACACGTTCTACTTCTGGGGCATCTGCATCAGGATGGTTCAAAACCACAACTGGTTGGTTTCTCCGAGGACATTTCACCAGCTGTTTGGAATTAAAAGGGAAAAGTCTCAAAGTTCTACCTGAATCCTTTGAAAGCCTGGGTCTGCTAAATCCGTATGTTTCCTGGACATCTTCAGCATTAGCCTTTTCTCTACACTTTCTATGCAATGTCAACTTTTTTCTTGGAGGTTCTTGGTAATTATCAATGTACTTTCGTTTACAGCTTCTGTTTCTAGATACAATAGTGGTTTCAGAATCTTGACTTATACGAGTCTTAATTTTTGCAAACTTATTTTTACAAGTCTTTCTTTTATTGAAATTTGTCTCAACTGTACAATTCGCTTTACACCTTAATACTCTTGTCTCTGAATGCTCACTGATACATACTGGTTCCTCAGAAGACTCTGGGCATGTTGCAGTAGAAGGAAGGACAATTTCATTTGCTGGCATCAAACCATCTGAGACTGGTAAGGCATCTCTAGAAGATTCTGGCTCTTTCTGCTCTCCAAGACCTGCTAGTTTAGATGGTACATTCTCTTTCTGGAATGAAGATGCAGAGTTGCTAACTGAAAGATTATTAGCAGCACTCACATTTAAAACAGGATTAAAAATTTTTACCAGTATTTTCTGTGGTGCTCCTTCAGGTCTCTTTGGCTGAATACGTTGGTAAGGACCATTTCTGATTAACTTACGCTTAAGAGGTTCAGTGTTATTTGGCATCATACACTTAAAAAACACAGCTTGTTTACCATCAGGCATGAGGGTATACAGAGACGCTTTGGGCAAGTTTTCATTCTGTTGCTTTCCTGTATTCAAGATATTCATCTTAGGGCCCTGCTGCTCAGGTAGAATGTTAGGAAAATGAACAGCTCTCACTGAAGAACCTACTGATGTTTTAATAATGTAAGGACCCTTCAATGGCCATGTATTCTCTGGGCAACTTTTGATGTTCGTACAACTGCCAACACTGGAACAAAGTACAGGTTTAAGACAGTTATTGTTTTGTTCTACTTTCAGAAGAGGCATTTTGCAAGGTTCTGTAGTTATAGTTCCATAACTTTGAACATTCTCAGTTTTGACAGTGGGAACACCTTCAGGTTTCCCATTATTAAGTGTCAAAAGCATTCCACGTTTCTTGTTTACAAGGAGAGAAGCAGGTACACTCTGTGTGTTAACCAAAGGAAGTGGTCTTCCAGAAAAGACATGGAATCCAGGTTTGTTAGCAATATGCAGTGGTATAATAAAACCTTTTGGAGTTTGAAAAAACACAGGACTTTTCTGGTCCGAGGTTAGAAATGGATTCTGAATATACACAGGACCTGAATTTTGTGTGGTGGTTCGGAGTTTGTCTTTTACAAGCTGCTGTGTTATTATTGCATCTGACTGAGTCTTAAGTAATGTGACCATACTTGGAATTTTAGTGGTCACCTCGGAATCTCTCACATCTTGTAATACTGACACCACTTGTTTTTCTTGTCCATTACATCTTAAATTCGGTTCATTTGTAGGCATACTAACACCTACAGTGGGAGATGGAACTGGGAAGATGTCTTGTACTTGCAAGTCTTTTGAAGATTCTACTATCATTTCTTCTTCCTCAACCTTTTTAAATGTTTGGTCACAATCGAGTGGAAGGTTTTTACTGGGAATGTTATTAGAGTCTTCCTTTGTATCAGATTTTGGTTTTAATATATCTTGGAGTAACTGGTTTACTTCTGGTGGCAAAAATTCTGAAGCCTGCTGGCTCTGGAGAGAGAAAACAGATGTGATTCTAGGCATCATGGGGGAGCCAGCACTGGGAAGGTCATTCCATTTAGTTTCTTCAGTCACACTTAATAAATTTTGGTTTTCATTAGTGAAGAGGCTTTGTTTATCAAAGTTTTGTCTTTCTTCTAAATCACATGGTTCTTCAATTTCAGCTTTCGTCTTTAAAGTTCCATCTTTACCATTTAATAGACTGACAGATGTTATCGGGCTATCTGAGTTGGAGCTCTCACTTTTCGGTAGTGGTGAAAGTGTATCACTATCACTAGTTGATTCCTGAGTAACTGTTCTGTTCGAAGGGTCCCTCTGAAGGTTTTCAAACACTGCTGTTCTTGAAAACCTACGACGCTTATTATCCACCTTTGAGTAATTATGAAAAGGTAAAGATCCTTGGTCGGAGAACTCAAAATAGCTGGATGATTCATCAGGTAACTCAGAGCTGACATAATTAATGCAATAGTTATGCATATCTCCACAACTGTATGCATTTGGCTTAGTGGTAAGGTTGACTTTATCTGGACTTTTAATGGTGGTGGTATCTAATGCATCTGGATGACTCTGAGTGGTATGATTTTCCCACAAGTCAACATTATCACTTGATTCAACTTTTGTGGTTAAACTCACTGATGCAGTAACTGATTCTGATGTTGTTGGCAAAGAAGATAAACTTTTACTGTTATCCACCGTCTGAAGTATATCATTCTTTTCAGATATGAAAGCGATTTCTTTTTCAGAAATTTCTTTCCTGGAAAGCACAGGAGACGAATGTGAAAGTGGAGCTGCTTTCACAAAATCTGTGTCAGTCACCTCAGTAGTTACTCCAGTTGCAAATCCAGTGTTGTCCGAAGCCTGGGGTGCCAAAT
The DNA here is from genome assembly GCF_007827085.1 of Peromyscus californicus insignis. Classification (NCBI taxonomy): domain Eukaryota; kingdom Metazoa; phylum Chordata; class Mammalia; order Rodentia; family Cricetidae; genus Peromyscus; species Peromyscus californicus. The sequence continues at coordinate 161,337 of NW_026294598.1, forward strand.
TAGCTGTACTATCCTTTTCTGTGTCTGGTTGTAAGGCTGGTGCAGGTGAATTCTGTTTACTAATAGGCAACAATTTTATTACAATATGCTGTCTCCCATCTACCAACTTGAAACTCATAAACTTAGCACTGTAATTAGCAGGAATTGTTATCTTATTATTTCTCACCAGTAACACTGAAGGCCCTTGTAGACCACTCTTCAAGAAACTTGAAGTAGCATTTGCTCCCTCGTCAGCTTTATTCTGTTGCCCAGTGGAGAGCGGAGTTGACTTTTCTGAGTCTGTGGGTTTATCACCATTCTCACAGTGCAGTCTTTCACCCCTTTCTTCAGTTAATTGCTCTTGACTCTGGTCTTCACATTTAGTCTGTGTTTTGTTCACTGTATTAAACGCTTGAGCATTTTTTCCTATACTTTCATCATTCCCATTGGTAACTGTTTTACGTTTCCAAAATGTCTTTGTTGGACCTATTTTGTATCTTTTGAGTATTAGTTGAAGTCCTGTTGTAGTCGTTGCCACTCTTTTATCATACGGGTCTTTCTCCAGTTTTTCTTTTGCATATAAGTGTTCTTTATGCAAAGTTATAACATGTCTGACGAGTTGGTCTTTATGAACGGCACCATAGCTACAGTAGTGACAAGTGAAGGGAAGAGAACCAGAGTGGACACGAAGGTGCTTCTGAAGCTCTCCCTTGGTAAAGCAGAGGTGACGGCATTTTCCACATTTATAATGCATTTCTTTATGTCTGTGAATGTGCTGAACAAATGTGCCGACGTCCTGGGTGAAGAATCTACACTCCTCACACTGAAAATTACCATTAACACAATGTTTAGATGTGAAGTGTTTTGTCAAGTCCAATAAAGTATATGAACGCTCACTGTTACAAATGTCACATTTTACAAAAGTGTTCCTATGGGTTTTTCGGTGTTGTTTAAATATCTGGAAGTCATTTGCTGAAAAACTGCACATTTCACAAGGAAACGAAGGTAACTCACCATGATGCCACATTTCAAAGTGTTTCTGCAAATCGTTCGGACTATACTGAGTACTGTCTTGGCATTTTAAACAACTGAAGTTGAGTATTTTTGCAGACATGTTTACACTCTCTTCTTCAGCTCGTTCAGATTTACAAAGCAGTACACACTCCTCAGCACAGCTTACAGTTTTCACACTGATAGATTTCCGTGCAGTCTGTGGTTTACTCTGAAATAATATTCTGTACTTTTCAACTTCATGTTTCATTAAGATTTCATTTGGAATATTTATCTTGGGCAAACTGATGTTCACATTTTTTAGCTCGTAATGAAAATTAGTTTCTGAAATTTTTGGTGTAGGTATTGATTCGATGGTATCTGCTATCTCATTTGTTGTATCAATTTTTTCCAAAACAGTTTGTTTTTCATCACAAAATAGCTGTGTCTGTTCAAATGGCATGATTTAAAAAAAAATTCAGTTTCTTTTGTTCTGAAAACTTGTGAAGTTATTTGTGACTTAAACACAAAACAATACTGAGCTGCAACATCTTCAAAATAACCAGGATTTCCCTCAAATCAATTCACCTAGAATTAAACAAAGAATTGAAATTTTAAAATTCAAAGTAAATTTCTTATGTCTAAGTTTATTCTGACTCAACAAAGCAGAAATTCTAATCAAGCACATATACTAAAACCACGAAGACCTGATCTGTTAAGAACTCCCAGGTTTAGAGGAGGCTTCATCTAGCAATAGAAGCAATTAGCTTCTGGTATCTCTCCTTCACTTAGCTTCATGGTCAGGCTCTAGATGATGCCAAGATGACTATTCAAGTTCAGTTAGCAGCCTTCAAGGTACAACTTAATAAAAAAAAAAATTATCACTCCTCCAAAAGCAGGACATAGTCTTGGCCCCAATTTTCTTAAGTGTCATTCCCTACAGTAAGACACATTTCTATGAATGACCATACCTGATTTACAGGCCACTCATGGAGCCAGAGGCATAGAACACCATCAAGCATGAACTGACATTAAGGACTAGAGGATGCTTCCCTAGAAGAAAATCGGAGCATTATTACCAGATAGTAGGAATGAACAAGATAAAAGGAAAAGCAGCATACACACACGAGGTTTTCTATTTGTTCTTGCATAAATGGAGTATTACATAAGACTTTAACATCTTAACTTCTTTCCAAGAACACAAATGCAAACAGATCTAAGTTCCCTCTTCCAATGGCTACAGAACATCTCAGAGTGGATGTATTGTAGCCTATTTCTTACTGCTGGTGGAACTTAACTCCTACTCTTTCGCTGTTACAAAGGCTGCTATAGGCCCTGACCAGGGAACAAGATCTAGAAGGACACATTAAGCTGAACTGCTCGTGACTAGGTGACTTTGTTCTTGTGTTTTGTTTCTTGTAATGCACATATTAAAAAAATAAATAAATAAAAGCTCCTTTTAAAAGCTAAAAACAAACAAGTAAAAAAACAAAGACAGCTACAGTAACTATTATTCATGTCACATTTATACATATATTTCTGAAAGATATCTAGATATACATTTGTTTTCATTCTAATGTTCACTTTTGCAGTTCTAAAAATTCCTTATATCCAACAAAATTTAAAACCTATACTGGAAATATTATGAAAGAATTACAGACTTAATTTTTCTAATATATAGTTGTATTTCTTTTTTGTGCTTCTCTCTGAACAGAAGACAAAGTGTTCTATGAATAACATCAGAGGTAAATGTGTATTTATCTTTTCTTCATATATTAAAAGGGATTTAAATTGAAATGACTATTGGTTGCAAATGACAAAATACTAAAAACTCAAAACATAAAGAAGTAAAAAAACTATGTAAGCAAACTTCCTATCAACTATTTTGTTGCATTATATTTAAATTTCCAAGCAAGATTTTCAATAATGGTTATCAACAAGGACAATTGTCATCAAAGTCACTATTTGATCTGATAAGCCCATTTAGGAAAGCAAACTAAGTTATTGACTCATAAATTTTTGAAATAGTGAACCTAGAATTAGATCTTTAAAACTTTAGTATTACCAAAAAGGGTGTGTGTGTGTGTGTGTGTGTGTGTGTGTGTGTGTGTGTGTGTGTATAAAACAGTGAAGGTCATATGAAGGGCAGGTGGTCCTAAAAGAAGAAAAGCTACTGAAATTGACTAGAACTATTGGAAAGCCGGGATATTGGGATGTCTAAATGAATGCTCTCTTTCATCCACATGGAACTTAAAGATGATTCAATAATGACTAGCTAGGGAAATGCTTAATTTACAAATAAGAAATGCCCTTCGCTTTTGATGTAGAGTTTACTACATCACAATGGATAATAAAACTATAGGTTTTCTTCCCTCTACCAACTGACCACTGAAATAACAAAAAGACTTAATAGAGAAAAAATTTTAAAGGTCTAGAAACAAACAAACAAAACTCCACAAACATACTATAAAACATTTGACAGGAAATGGCCTGGTGAGAAAGACAAATGCTGACCTACTAACAACCATCATTTTAAAAAATTTGTTTGTTTGTGACACTGGGTCTAGCTGTATTGCCCAAGCTGGCCTCAAATTCCCGGGCTCAAGCAATTTTCCCATCTCAGCTAGAGAGCTACTAGCTGGGACTACCAGCTTAAGCATAACATTCAGATGCAAACTACCTTTTTGAAAGAGGAAGAAGTCCATTAGGAGACACTCATTCAACCAATATTTAATGAATATCAATTACACCCTAGGTAAGGAAGTGACAAAATTTTGCCCCCTCTATCTACTAACCATACCTTGGGAAAGATGGAGACTTGAATGGAAGATCAGATTGGAGCTCTTTGGGTGACAGAAGGCTCAGCTCAGGATGACATGTAAGAGGACAGGAATCGGAGTTTCCAGCTGAGTTCAGAAGCCAAGAAGAATAGGAACTGCTAGTATCAACTGTCAGGAGAGCTGTAAAGGGAAAATTATTATTGAACACAAATGAACCTTGCTATACTAACAGCTATCTACCTCTGCCTAGTACCATCTTTTCTTAAGTTATGCCTATGTCACCTTCTAATTCAAAAACTGAGAAATCTTATTTTATCTCATCTCAACTAGTGATGTCATTAGAAAAGTTAAGCAGGAGATGGACATAGTGGTGCATGCCTTTAGTCCCATCACTGGGAGGCAGAGGGATCTCTTTGAGTTTGAGGCCAGTCTGGGGCATATAGTGAGTTCCAGGCTGCTCAGAGATACACAGTAGAGTCAAAGAAAAAAAGAAAAACAATAAACAAACTAAAAAGATATATACAAATAACTAGATAAAGTGACGGGTAGGTGGGAGGAAGGAGGGAAAGAAACAATTTAAATATTCAGAGAAACTTCTTTTTATCTTTCTCTTACCCAGAGGTGACTATAAAGTTATGCCATTTAAAAAAAAAAAACAAAAAAACAAAGAAAACTTCTTTTTTTTTTTTTTTTTGGTTTTTTCGAGACAGGGTTTCTCTGTGTAGCTTTGCGCCTTTTCCTGGAACTCACTTGGTAGCCCAGGCTGGCCTCGAACTCACAGAGATCCACCTGCCTCTGCCTCCCGAGTGCTGGGATTAAAGGCGTGTGCCACCACCGCCCGGCTAAGAAAACTTCTTTTAAAGATCTTGTAATAAAATAGCTCCTCCGTATCCCCGACCTCATCAGGGGCAGGGAACCCACCCCCCAGGTAGATGCCTAAAACCAGAAGTACCTAAATCCTGTATATATAGTTATCGTCTTACATACACCTACGATGAAGTTTAACTTATTACTATATGTAAGTTAGACAGACAGAGTAAAAGATTAACAATAATAAAATAGGATAATATGCATAATAAAAAGTACGTAACTGTATTATATTCATCATCCTTCTGGTGTGATGAAAGTCTGATGATACAATGCTCCCAAACCAAGATAAATGATACAGACACTGTAGTATAGCACTGAGCTACTACACTGAGAAATATGATGCCATGAACATCAAGTTGACAACTAAGATACCTCCCAAGTGACTAGCAGGCAGGTAGCATATACAATGTGGGTAGGCTGGAGAAAAATAACTCATATCCCAGGATGTACAGAAATAAGACTTCAGCACACCACTCAGAGTAGCATGCAATTACAACATATGAACTGATTATTTCTGGACTTTTCTATTCACCATCTTCAGAGTATCACTGTCTGTTGAAAATGGGAGAATTCTATGGTTGGCAATCGCAATGAGATTCAAGGTTACAGAAAGAAAAAACTGGCTAATGTTATATGAGAGAACAAAGTAAATGAGAAAAATAATTTTGAAGTCAAAAGAAAAAAATTACAGTAATTTTTCTTAAAAAAGAGATTTGAATTTTTAAAATCAAAGTTCCTCCAAATGTTAGGCAAATTACTAGTAGGAAGAGACTATAAAACTCAACACCTACAACTTATCTAGTAAAAGATTTTAGTTTAAAAGACAAAATAAAATTATATCCAAATATGGTATAGGAGTTATCTTAAATGGGATTAAAGTTTTCATTAACTGCATCAACTAATTAGATAGCTATACCCAACACCAATACTAGCCAGTGGTAAATGCTGAGATATGGAATATGGAATAGAAATTTATGGAGTTTTCAGGGCAAAGGAGAAACCCAAGACTGCATTCTATATCCAATAAAAACTCTCAAGTGAGTAGAAATGTACAAAGATCAGAGACTATATAATAAAATCTGCAACATAGAAGTAAATATAACCGGGCGGTGGTGGCGCACGCCTTTAATCCCTGCACTCGGGAGGCAGAGGCAGGCGGATCTCTGTGAGTTCAAGGCCAGCCTGGTCTACAGAGAGAGTTCCAGGAAAGGCGCAAAGCAACACAGAGAAACCCTGTCTCGAAAAACCAAAAAAAAAAAAAAAAAAAACAAAAACAGAAGCAAATATAAACAGCATTACTAGTATAATTAGGGAAGCAGAAAAGAAACACATACAACATCAAATACGTAAGAAGTTCTTATGGAAAAAATTAACAGTGAGTTCCCATTGCAGAGATTATAAAAAGAAAATATTAGATGCTGGAAAGCAAATAGGCAATAAATGACCAAGAGCACTTAATCTCTGACCAATGGCTGATAAAGTTAAGAACTGATCCATCTTACACTCTGAATTTTCAGAAGACCCAGGAATTGCAGCACCAAGCAGGTAGGAAAGCTGAAGTAAAGTGAAATTTGAAGACACAAACTGTAATTTTTTTTAATGTAAAAACTAAGAGGCACATCCATCATATTAGTATGCAAACTTGCTTTAGCCTTTGCTAAGTTATAAAATTATATGTGTACCAGATAATTGTTTTAAACCAAGTTTTTATGATTCATTATCAATAAATATTTTATTTGTATATCTATTTTATAAGCCTATTTACCAATAGTTACATAAAAATTTCTCGGGCAAAAGGGGGTCAATGAGTGGAAAAAATTTAAGAAGCCTGTATTAGATAGAATACTAATTTTTGTTTGTTTATCTGATTGTTTTGAGACATAGTCCTGGTTGTCCTGGAACTCACTACATAGACCAGGCTGGCCTCCAATTCATAGAGATCTATGCCTCTGCTTCCCCAATTCTAAGATTAAAGGTGTGTATCACCATGCCCAGCATAATACTGTTTTGGGTTTTTTTAGGAGTGGGGTAAAAAGGAGAGGGAATGATGCAGATTAAACCCAGGGCCTTATACTTGCTAGGTAAGTGCTCTAGGTACAAACACATCTCAACATATTCCTTAAGAAAGTCCTGAAATTTGATCTGACAAAGTTTTATTTAAAAGATTTAATGCTATCTTTAAGAGTGTGGATTTTGATATTTCAGAGAATTTGAACAATGACCTAGAATACTGTCTACCATGTCATATTCTCTGTACTAGTTAACTAACCATAATAACCTTTTCCTTAAACTGATATATTCTGTGTCCTCTTCTGGCGCCACAGGTACCGAATGCATATAGTGCACATACACACATGCAAGCAAAACACTCATACACATTAAAAATAAATTTTTAAAAGGATATACCTTACAAAAAGAGTATGTATAAATATCACCCAAACATAGGTTAATAAGAATATGATAGCCAGGCAGTGCTGGCACACATCTTTAATCCCAGCATTTGGAAGGCAGAGGCAGGTGATCGAGTTCAAGTTCAAAGCCAGCCTCATCTACAGAGCGAGTTCCATGACAGCCAGGGCTACAGTGAAATCCTGTCTTGAAAAATCAAAAAGAATATGATGAAGTAAATTATAAAATATCAACAAGAAAACATTATACAGAAGACAGAAAAATGTGTGATTGAACTGGGAAAGATAGTTTGTATAACATTTTTAATTTAAAAAAGGAAGTTGTACATTAAATCATACCATGTATTTTCAAGTTAGGAGGAAAGGTCATCATTTGTATGACAGGAAAAAGAACCTAAAAGGCAAATAAATCTATAGAAAGACACTCACCAAGCGACTGATAGCAGATGAATTTTTTCAATGACAGCATGTCCTGTACACTAAAACACACCCATCAGCAGACTCTTCAGCCCCCTAAGTATGTAGATGGCAACCAAAGGGCAACACGACTACTACAAGCCTTTAGGGACATAGGTATATGTAGTCTTGCCCTTGAATTCTGGAACTCCTCAATCTTTAAAGTCTCTCTTTTGCCTTAAGCCAACTCATACTGCTTCCAGTAAATGTAACTAAAGGCTCACACTTAGGACATATAATGGACAAACCAATGTTAAATGTACTTGTTTCACAAAAAGGTATGCTTTCTGAAAAACCTTTGAAGAACAATAGGACTTAAACATACAAGAAAGATTGAAAAGGCAATCTAGACGGAAGAACAAGAAACATGAGAAGCATTTTTCTCCAAAGGTACTGCAGAATCGAGCTCAAAGAGACTGCCTAAGAGAAGGCTAAAGAAGAACAAGACTACAGACGACAACCATGAACTTATATGCAATGTCATCAGAGCATGGCTAGTCAATAAGGAGAAAATGTAAGAGTAGCATTTCCAAAATAGTAATAGATGGCACTAGAAAACAAGGTAAACTGAAGAGTAAAAAATACAGGGAAAAAAATCAAAAGAGTAAAGTAACAAAATAAGATTGGGTAATAGTAGCGCACATCCATAATTCCAGCACTTAAGAGGCAGAGGCAAGAGGATTATGATTTCATGGGTGGCCATTACACAGCAAGACCTTATCTCAAAAAGCAGTAATAATTTTTTAAAAAGTCAGAAACCAGGAAAGAAGCAATGTTGGCACAGGTTAGAAATCAAACAGTGGGTCAAAGACTGAGAAATTCTACAGCAAAATGCCAAGGGTGAGGCGATCCCAAAAGAGTGAGAATCACAAGGTACCATTCCTAGAATGAGTCTTGCTTCCTACAACACAGCAAAGAGCAAAGAGACTCTGCAGAGCCTAAGAATGAAAAACTGTGGTCAATCATAGAGTCCAGTTAATAAAAAATAACAAATAACAGAAAGACCTACAGTTTTAATCTTAGCAGTGCTTGTGACTGAGCACACAGCTCTGTAACCTCACAGTGCAGATCAGAAAGCTAGTAATTATCATGACGTTTTTCTTTATAACTACTGCATTCCTTAACAATAATTCAATCTGTTTTCTGTAGTGATAGCTAAGTGCAAACAGACATACGAACACAAGTGACTGAAGAAAACAAAACAAAACAAAAAGCAGCATTAAGATAGAAAAAAATGACTAATTATTCTGCCTAAGACTAGAAAAACAAAAATAAAAGCGACAACAAAAACCTTGTCTATTTCTTTAAAAGCAGATCTTACATTAATATCCTCAAAATACTGTCTTTTTATGATTTGGAAAAAAGTACCTGAAGCTTTCTTTCTTTCTTTTTTTTCAGTAGTCAGGTAAAAATTTTAAAATGCCTACCTAAGGAACTCAGACTATCGTACTATAACAAGGAAAGGTTTTGTAATATAAATATAAAACTAACTAGAGCCTGCTTATTTCCAATCAATGTGACCTGAATAAGCAAATTAAATACAAAAAATAAGAAATAGATTAACATAACATTTTGTCTTCATATACATAAAGTATATGTGATTGATCTAGTATTGATCTAGAAATGCCAAAATTTTAGTGCATATATGACAACATACCATTCAACAAGGCAGCTATAAAGGACTTTAAAATTGAAGTACAGGTGCAGTTCTTTGTTCGGGGAACTTTGTATCTTCTGAAACTCTGATTCCTCACTATGCTCAATACATTTACCTTTGTTCAGACTGTTTCTTTTCAACCAAGCATCCCATCATCCTCTTTCCCTCTATCTAAATTAAAACTGGTCAAACACCCTTTCAAATTCTACCTCCTCAGTACAGAACTTCTACACATTAATCTCTTCTTAGAATATTCGTATAAAGAGTAGCCACTGCTCACCAGTTTACTGCAATCTTTGAAGTTATGTTTTGTTTTTTTTTTTTTACTTCCCCAGATGATTTACAAACTTCTCAAACAAGTTCAAGGCTCTACTTCCTATTTCTCATTCTGCACAAAACCCAAGAAGACTGGGAACACATGCATCTAATACATTTTTAAATGATTCATTCTTTTCAATTCCTGTATCTGACTCTCTAGGATTTCAGATGAAATCATTTTATAACAAACTTTAGAGATCATGTGAACTTGCTTTACAATAATCTTGAGTTTAGTTTAAAATATTAAAAATCAGAAATATAATCTTAATATGTAATACCATAAAACTAATGGTATAAAAATGAAACAAATGATCACTCAATACAGTATGTGATGAATAAAGACTAATCTTTGATGCCTTTCTTCTGTACATTATGGTTGTGATTGAGAATTGGCAAATATTAAGATTTTTAAATGTAGGAGGCCAGAGAAGAGGCTCAAAAGACAAATTGCTATTTGATTGGGAAAACATGTATGATCACATAATTCATCCCCCTCAGCTTCCTCAAAACAATATAAACTGTTTTTCTTCATATGTTTTTCTATGGTTAGAATTTCCACTCCCAAGAATTCTCCATCTTGGTACACAGTACCAAAATCCATCCTATGATCCAACACGTAATCAAGTAATTATCCTTTCTCTTACTAAATATTGTCTTAGTCACTGTTCTGTAGCTGTGAAGAAACACCATGACCAAGGCAAGTCTTGTAAAAGAAAGCATTTAGTATTTAATTGGGGCTTGCTTACAGTTTCCGAGGTTTAGTCCACTGTCATCACGCTGGGGAGCATGGTGGCACACACGGCGCTAGAGCAGTAGCTGACACATCCTGATCCACAGGCACATAGAAAGACAGAGAGTGCACACACACCCCTGGGCTTTTGAAACTTCAAAGCCCAGACTCAGTGATACATTTCCTCCAACAAGGATACCTCCTAATCCTTCTACATCTTCTCAAATAGTGCCACTCTCTGATGACTAAACATTCAAATATATGAGCATACTGGGGCTGCTCTTATTCAAAAGCCACCACAACCTCATAACCCTCAAGTAATATTAATCTATTCTATCTTCAAAATGTATCTTGTATCCTCACTCCCTTTCTCTCGATATTCAATGTCATCACCTTAGTCCAGCCACTGTCAGCTCTAACTTGAGGGAAAGTAACAGTCTTCTTAAGTGGCATCCATGCTTCCTTCCCATCTATCACATTCTTCTAAATACATTCTCTAGGGCTGGAGAAATGGCTCAGCTGGTATGGGCAATAGTTGCTCTTCCCGAGGACCAGGTTTCAATTCCTAGCACTCACATGGCAGCTCACAACCATCTGGAAGTTTAGTCCCAGGGGATCTTCTCCCTACCATGGGCACTACACAAGTGGTGCAAAGATACACATGCAGGCAAAACACCATGCAAATAAAATAATATAATATTAAAATAAAAGTAAAATGCATTCTCCAAGCAGGAGTCAAATAATCTACTAATATAAGTCACAATGTTCCCTAACTTAAACCTTAAGTCCATTGGGCTGATCTCAGGATACTACATAATAGGATACTATAGCCAGGCAGTGGTGGTGCACACCTTTAATCCCAGCACTCAGGAGACAAAGGCAGGCAGATCTCTGTGAGTTCGAGGACAGCCTGGTCTACACAGTGGGTTACAGGACAGCCAGGGCTACACAGAGAACCCACACAGCAATATATATACCCACATGCAGACACATACACACCTATACATAATTTAAAACTATTAAAAACAAATCTTTATTTGTGATTATTAAAAAAGGAAACCACACCTTATCCTTATCGCCTCTCTTCACTTTCATCTCACACCACATTTGCCATCTGTAAACACACTCTAGCAAGCCACCATGGTCTCCTAACTCCTTAGATATTCCTTTCTTCACTTTGCCTCTGCATTTGTTACTCCCTGCTTGAACTATTCTATCTCAAAGGGCTACATTCATTTCATCTTCTGGTTGAGCTCAAATGTACCCACTTCAGCAAAGCCTTCTCTTAACCTACAAATCACCCCCCTTCTCAACAAGAAATAAAAACTCTATTTTATGTCTTTTTGAAATTAAAAGATCTCTTTTATGGCTTTCATTAGGCTTTTACAATGTATTGGCAACATTTTAACTATCTGCCAATTTATATATTCTAATTCTACACTATGGTGTGAACTAAATAAGGACTGTACCTATAATGTTCTTTGCTGCTCCATCAACATAGTGCCCCAGAACAGTACTAGTCTTTTCCTCTAAAGTACAATAGGGGTACTCCTGATACAATAGGGGGGCAGATAAAAATCCCTCCCCTTGTGGAGCTAATATTCTACTGTTTAGAGAATGAAGAATACTGATACTCTATTCAACGGGAGCAAGAGCAGATAAAACAATGGAGAAAGGAAGAACCAGAGTGTTATTATTTTAACACAGTATCAGGAAAATCTCACTCAAAAGTTCTTATGGGGTCCTGGGGTGTAGCTCAGTGATATTTACTTGTCTAGCACTGTCTATAAGGCTTTGAGTTCGATCCTCAGCACTGCCAAAAGAAGAGTTAAGTTAAAAGTAGAGACGGCCACCGGTGTGGCAGCACTTGCTTTGAGTTCCTGGACTCAGGAAGCAGACAGGTGGACCTCTGTATGAGACCAGCCTTAGTTCTTGGCCAGCCAGTGATACACAGTACAACCCTGCCTCTAAATAATGAACAAAAAGAAAGGAGAAGTTGAGAGAGCTGGCATTCTCAGTAAAGAAATAGTAAGTGCCAGGATCCTGAGTATGCAGCATGCCTAACATATTTGGATATATCAGTATCACTGGATCAGAAAGCATGAAAGGCCAAGTAATATAAAATCAAAGATATAATTTGGGGACAGAAATAGGGCCTGAAGGTATAAGCAATTTGGTTTTACTCTGAATGAGACAGGAAGCTACTTCAGATGGGACATGAACTGAACTGTTATTTTTGTTTCTCCCTTCAAAGTGCCTTGGCCATGCTAGGCAAGTATACTCCAACTAATCTACATTCCCCAGCCCTTGAATTGCTTTTAAAAGAGACCATCTGAGTTATTATATAAAAAAACAGAAGATTTGGGAGAGATATGGAAGTTATTAAGGGACCAATTTAAAGTTATTATAATTATCTTGTACAAGATGATAGTGACATAGCAAAATCTAGAAGGCATAGTTGGGTTCTGAATTGATTTTGAAGAAAGCACCTACAGAATTTATTGACCTATCTTCTCTGACATAAAGAGATCTATCAAAAGCAACTAAAACTTCCAAATCCAGTAACTGAAAGAACTATGCTCTACTGTAAGCCATACGTATTCTAATATAATTAGAATGTATGTCAAACATTTACTGAGATTAAAAAAAAAAAAAGCTGTAGAAATAGCAAGGAAGTGTATCAAAAGGTCAATTATACCCACGCACCATTCCGGACATCTGACATTGAAGTGGAATTGTGTGGTGATATTGTGTTCCCCAAAATATTGTGCACCCCAATAAACTTATCTGGGGTCAGAGAACAGAAGAGCCACTAGATACAGAGGCCAGAAAATGGTGGCACACACACCTTTAATCCCAGCATTCCAAAGGCAAAGATTCATTCGGATCTCTGTAAGTTCAAAGCCACACTGGAAACAGACAGGCATGGTGACTCATGCCTTTAATCCCAGAAGTTATGGCAGAAAGCAGAAAGGTATATAAGGCATGAATACCAGGAACTAGAGCCTGGTTAAGCTTTTAGGCTTTTGAGCAGTTCAGCTGAGATTCATTTAGATGCGAACTCAGAGGCTTCCAGTCTGAGGAAACAGGATCAGCTGAAGAACTGGCAATGTGAGGTGGCTGTGGCTTGTTCCGTTTCTCTAATCTTTCAGCTTTAACCCAATACCTGGCTCCGGGTTTGATTTTATTAATAAGACCTTTTAAGATTTGTGCTACAGAATTGTATAATGAGTACTGCATGAAATATCCAGAGTTCTAGTTAAAAGATAAAATTTCAGTGGTCACCACGATATAACTGTGGTTGTATTTATGTACTTAGGACACAATTAAATCACCAAAGCATAAATAAAAAGAAAAGTTCAAAGCCCAAAGTCTCAAGATATAACAGTATTGCTGGGCAGTGGTGGCGCATGCCTTTAATCCCAGCAAAGGCAGGCGGATCTCTATGAGTTCGAGGCCAGTCCGGTCTACATAGCGGGTTCCAGAATAGCCAGGGCTACACAGAGAAACTGTTGGGGGTGGAAAGAAAAGAAAAAATAAGTGACAGTATTTAGGAGGAAAAGATGAATAGTAAGTGAGGTAAAAAAGGAACATCCACTGAGACTAAAGCTACATGAGAATGTGGTATTTGTTATTTATTTCTCAGCATTATTTACCAGGTGCGAGAAAACGAGGTACAACGGAACCCACTATAAGAGTTTTTATTAGAGAAGGGAAAGGGTGGAGGTGGGTAGGCCTACAGAAAAGAAAGGTGTGGGAGTGGGTGAGTTGAAGGGGTGGGGAGGGGATGCGCTACCTCTGGTGAGAGAGAGAGAGAGAGAGAGAGAGAGAGAGAGAGAGAGAGAGAGAGAGAGAGAGCGAGCGCGCGAGCAGGGAGCAGGCAAAGTCTGCTTTTATAGGTCACCTCATGGATGAGTGTATGTGCTTATGTAGCTTTGCCACACATGTGCATAGATTACGTGATCACATTGCCGAGCAGATTACATGACCAAGCAGGGCACATAAGGCCCTGGAGTGTGTAAGCATTTTGCCTGACTGCTGACAGCGCATGTGCAGTCATGTGACTCCAGAAGTGGCTAGGAATAACAGTATTCTAAAAGCAAGGTGAAGAAAATGAGATTAATCAATTCTATTAAATGAGATAAGACAGAAATTACTACTGGTTTTAAGGTCACCATCACCAGCAACAATGGCTAGGATAGTTTTTGAAGGAGTTAATAGAGACGCTAGAACAGTATATATAGATTTAAGAGAAAAATGGGACAACTCTTTCAGAGAGTTTACCACAAAAGATCTACAGGTAGAATTGAAGTGTCTGTTTTTTTTTTTTTTAATAAGCAAAACTATAGTATGAATGAATATTTATGAAAATGATCTGATAGAATTTTTTTAAGCTGAAGATAGAAGAACAATGTAGGAGCAATGCCCTGGGTAGATCAGAAGGGATGGAGTTGAGAGTAAATCAAAATCATCCTTAGGAAACAACAGACCACTCATCTACAGTAACTGCAGGGGATGGCACAGATGCTAGCCGCCGGACAAATCTGTGAGAGCTTGTGGAACACAATGTCCATCAAGTTACCACCACAGAGGCTGACAAACCACAAACTGTAGATGTAACCGTCTTGTTAAATAAGAAACACAGAGCCAATGCAGAGATGAAAGCCCAAGAGGTCTGAGCAATAGCTAAGAGCTAAAAACCTTACCCTTCACAGCTGCTGCTGTCCTCCTCAGCAAGAGACCTACTTCCTGTGTGTTTGTCCTTTTCATTGACTTTCTATTCTGCCTTCTCATTGGTTGTAAACCCAACCACATGACCTCCTCGTCACTGCCCGTCTGTACAGACCTCCAGGTCTTCTATGGTTGGTACTGAGATTAAAGGTATGTGTCTCCATGTTGGCTGTATCCTTGAACACACAGAGATCTGCCTAGCTCTGCCTCCCAAGTGCTGGGATTAAAGGCGTGCACCACCACTGCCCAGCTTCTGCTATGGCTTGCTATTAGCTCTGACCCCCAGGCAACTTTATTTATTAACATACGAATAAAATCACATTTCAGTACAAATAAAATATCACCATAACAAACTATCAGATAAACTTCGTCAACAGCCTGTTTCATAAATTTCCCTGAAACACAAGCTATGTCTGTTCACCTACATATTGTCTATGACTACTTTTCATATGACAATGACAGCTGATAGCAGTAACAGAAGCCATATGGCCCACAAAATCTAAGATGTTTTCTGTTTGTTTATAAGAAAAGTTTGCAAACACAGGTACACTTGAACTATTATATCTTAAATGTGAAGGTACATAATCTGGCTATGAGGAAAGAATACATGATCCTAGACAACACCAGCATCTAACAAGCAAGCGACTCATTAACTTTTATGTCCTTCCTAGTACAAGACAAGTGCTCACTGTGTAGCCCTGGCTACCTGGAGCACACTCTGTAGACCAGGCTGTCCTGGGAACTCACAGAGAACCTCCTGACTCTGCCTTCTGAGTGCTGGGATCAAAGGCGTGTCCCAGCATGCCCTTCAGGAGATTCATTCTACAAGTAATCAAATATTTAAGTTCATTCCTTATCCTGTCTATCAAACTGTTTCGTTATCTACTGCCACATCACTTTGACTAGTTTTATCTCTAAAAGTATAGTTTTAGTCTGTTACTAAAGGATCTCTCAAAAAAGGGTGAGGTAAGAAAAAAAAATCAGTTATATTTAAGAAACAGAATTGCATTTCAAGTTAATTATGACCATTTGTTTACTGAGAGTCTGAGAACTAAATGCAGAGCCTGACACATGCTACACAAACACTCTACTACAGAGCTATAGCCCTAGCCCGATGACCTTTCATTTTAAATTTTCAAGATAGACACAATAAGGCTTTTACCACAATGGATAACTTCATACCATTTAGGTATACTTTATATTTAACATCAACAAAATGGCATTAATAACTGTCTATAGAGCTAATATTTATTTTTATCTATTATTACTTCTTGAAATGAGACACCTGTGAAGCCTAAGCTTTCAAACTCAAATACAGTCTATTTTTCTGACACTCATGTAGCAATACCAATTCATAGCATCAATTCTGCAACATGTATAATCCAAATTATTTTAGTATGTAATCATACTGCAATTTCTTATTTACTTCACTTCATGCGATGCTTTTACTACTCATGATGTCACTTTTTCTACACAGTACACATCAAACGCAATTTTGAAAATTCTCTACATTCATCATTATTTTACTAAGGAACAAAGTACCATGCAAATCTGGCAAGGTGTCAAACATGTTATATAAAAAGAAGTTACTCAAGGAAGGACCATAAATGATATCTTGGTATCTCAACTCAACTTTGTTGTTCTACTCAATATAGCTGTCAGACAATGTCTAAATAAATAAAAATTTATGCCTTTGTGAAAAAAGGCCCTAAAAATAACGAAATCTATTGATAGAGTTATGGAAGAACATGGTTATGATTACCAAGTAATGTAAAATAGTATAATCAACTTCAGCTAATTTAGTATATACTTAATGCATTTGGAGAGGAGAATTAAAAGATATTGTGGTACCCACTTTAAAGACATCACGACCTAACTAACACAAACAAATGGCACATATCTTTGTGTCAAGAGTAGATTAAACCATGTTTTTGTACAAGGGCACAATATTTTCCACTACAATTTTATACCTCTTAGAATTTGTGGGCAGTTTTTGCCATTCTTTTTGTCTATATCAGGTTATTCAGATATTTATCCTAGGAAACCAGTCATAATTCTTTAGTGATTCTTCACTACCTTTTCAAACAAAGTAGATATCATTAATTATAATGTAAATATATATTACTGTCTTTCTTTAGGTGCATTGAGTAGTACCTGCTAAACTAAAGCATAGACTCTGGCCATTTATAGAGCTTTGAAACACGTTTCTACCATGTTTATCTTTATTGGTCATTATCTAGAAGCCCTTAGTACTACCTCTGTATTTACTGTTACTGTGACATATTACAAAACATTAAATAAACTATGAAACCCAAATTACTTTTTGCTTACATTAAAATGAAAACTTCTGTAGAAGTCCCTTCTATTCTGGTCAAAAATAAAACACTAAGGTCTCTTAGAAAATTCACATACATATAACCATTCAGTTTATTTAATCCAGTACTAAAACATGTGAACTTACTACTTGATAGACTTATCTACTCTAGTACTCCAATCCTTATCATACCTTTCTCCCAGGAACAAAGGCACACAACTTAATGCTTGGACAATGCCATAATCAGGTACAGTGATCAAAAGAGATGATATCTGGAAAATGAAAAAATCAAGATTTTAAAATTCTGACTGCAAAAGTAAAATCTCCTTTGTCAATTACACTTCATATTTAACTTAGGCATATTAAGTTTGTCTTTAAGATCCTCTGTACTTAGGCATAAGCATATCATTGATATCCAGTGATAACATGTCATAACTTGTATAACACAAAAGTCACAACTCAAAGTGTACAAAGTTATCTAATGCATTAGTATCATTTAATACAATAAAAAGAAAACTGTTCTTGCCCCACCCAAATCAGAAAAACAGAACGAGTACTGCATCCGATTCTGAACCACTTATGTGACCACTACAAAAGCATCTTATGATGTTCAGTGCTGGTATCTAACATCCCATGAAAATTGTTCACCATGTGAAGCCAGTATGAATAAATTCATAGTCCACAAATGAGAGCAGACAACAATAATTTGAAACTTTGTAATAACCCTTTTCTTCTGCTTACTGCAAAAAACCTTTTACTAGAACACCTGAAGAAATGCAGGATTCAAACTTTGCATTTAAAAAAAAAAAGGAAAATAGGAAGACTGGTCATATTTAAGTGCTCTATAGGGCACAATGCTTCAGTGAGAACAATCCCAAACAACTGCAAAAAGCAGCAATAAAAGTACATTAAAAGGGCATTGTGGCACTGTATGGTATTTTTTAAATCAAACTATATTTAGATAAAAAAAAAAATTCCTTATTCAGAATATTTCAAAATACAGCAGCTTTTGGAATCACAGTATACTATTTCCAGAAAAGATACAGGAAGATATGAAGTACAGGAAGATATGAAGTATGCAAAGACAAAATCCTCGGGTTAAAAGTTTATATACTATGAGATTACACAGTAGATATTCATTGTAATTGCTGCCCGTTTATCCTTTCAAACACCAGACACATAATGTTTTGAATTGGTAATCATAATTTGGCAAAAAAAAGAAAGAAAGAAAACAATAAGGTCTATGTGATTACCCACCCCATAGAATGCCAATACCCCAAAAGTGTTCATATGAGCTGCCTTTTATGAATTTCTCAAAAAAAAAAAATACAGTTTTGCTGAAGGATAATAAACCCATCTGCACAGAGTTGCAGGAATAACTTTAAAAAGTGTTAGGGAATTCTAGTGAGTCACCTTAAATGTTCTCTATTCACTCTGACCATACTAGAGCACACTCAAGTCAGATCTGTTTTGCTAGAAAAAGAGCAATTCAATTAGTATTAATAAAGAGTGCCTAAAAAGTAGACTTTCAAATTAATGACGCTCCTACCACGATTTGAGTTATTTTCACATTGCATCCCTGAGATAATTACAGACAGTTCAACATTCTCATGAATTCCTTAAAAAATTGACTTTTCCCCCATTTTCAAGACTTGAAAAAATAATTCACCAACCCTAAATGCCCCAAATTTAAACCTAAAGAGAAAACTAACCCTTAACTTTTGCTTTCTAAACTTCGAAGCTCCATCTGTTCCATTGGTCTAGAGAAGAGTTAAAACACATTATCATATATGCATTCAGCCCATATACTTTGAATTACCAAAGCCATCTACTCAGAGACTACACACTTAACAAAGAGGACACCATGTTAAGAACAGATTCAAGATGGACCCTACAAGTAAAAAAGGCAGTTACAAAGAAATCCATCTGCCACTGGGTGTGGTTGGGAGGGAGTCTGCAAAGAGGACCACTTTTTTGCCCAACTCTGAAGAGGGCGCGGAGTGCGTGCGCCAGAGAGTGGGGAGTCTCTGCAAGGAGCAGCCCCCAATAGCCATAGACTGGGCCCATAGTAGAGATGCCGTCGAGGCGGGCCACAGCGAACCTACAGCTCGAGGGGTGCGGGCTGAGGGACGCCCATCCTGTCTCCACCAGCCGCGGAACCCGACTAGCGACGGCTTCGCGCACCAAACGCCCCGTGTCGCCCCCAAACGCCGCGCCCGATCCGCCCCTTTCCCCGGAGTTCCGCTGCCCCTCGGGCGCGCGGAAGTATACTGTCGCCGCGCTCGCGCCCAAGTCCGAGGCTCTCAGACTGTGGGGAGTGGACACAGACAAACTTACAGCAAGCCCGAGCTGAGACGAGAATGGCCAGCTCTCACAGCTGGCAAAAGCCCGGGGTTAAAAACCACTGGCTTCTCTAGAAAAACTTTGCAGCAAGTTGGGCGGAAGCGCTGAATGGACGGGACTATTTAACATGAGCTTCCTATCACAAGAGGCGGATCCCTAGACCTTTGGGGTAGCCCTGACAGCCCTCAAACTCTCCCTTTGCCCCTTGCTGTCCTTCTGTGCGTCCCGACATCCTAACCGGTCTTGGCGGCTCCGCACACAGGGAATACCTGTCGTGGTCCCCATTGCCTGCGAGTCCCAGATGGCGGCCATTACCCGTCCATCCGGGTATTGCCGGAAAGCCGAGCGCCGCGCTGCCGGCAGCGCACGCTGCGGCGGAGGGATCCGCGCTGCACCTGAGGCGAGCGGAAGAGAACGGCGGCCGGAAGGGCCCGCGCCTCAGCCGCACGAGAGTAGGCCATGGCGCCGAGTCCACGGGTGAACTCGCAGGAAGGCGCCCCCCAGGGTCCTCCCTCACTCCCCGCCCTGTGCTCCCCAGCCGCGGGCATCCTACTGCCGGTGGAAGAGCGGGAAACGGCCACTCTGTGCTCTCTCCAAGGAGACACCAGAAGCTGGGTGCGCTTGGCAAGCCTTGGCTGACAGGAAATGGCCTCCACACAGAGAATTTGTAACCAGCCCCGTCTTAGCAAATGGCGTCTCCCCACTACTCACTCGGACCATGCAACGTTTGGTATCCCTTGCAGTCTTGGTCGATGGAGGAAGCTGAGGCCCACAGAGAGCCAACACTGAGCTCAAAAGTGGGGTCCCAGGCGACACTGTGAGGGATGGTCTCCCCACGACGCGCGAGACGTCCTCATCCCAGGGCAGGGAGGTGTCGTCTGAGCGAAGGAATCCCCGAGGTCCACGCACAACAGTCTCAAAAGTGGAATCCTTGCCCCCAACAAAAGAATCCGTCCCCCCACGTCACTCAAGAGTCGTACAGAGTTCATACATGGCTCCTCTCTTTCATAACATTTCAGAAGCCTACTCAACTCACTTGGTAAATAATTACCTTACTTTAAAAAAAAAAATACGTTAAAGCACGAC